>NC_081559.1:165110202-165111101 GCF_022355385.1 Mustela nigripes
ATTAACTGCAAGACTAAAAAAAATCACAGGGAAAAAGCCATGAGTTCCGTGCTTTGCTTTCTCCTCCTCTGGAATTCTGCTGCTCTCCTTGGTATTGAAACCGCACTCCTGGGTAGGTGAACTTGGTCTCGGCTGGATTTCTTGTTGATCTTCTGCAGGAGGGGCCTGTTGTAGTGATTCTCAAGTGTCTTTGCCCCAGGCGGAATTGCAGCGCCCTTATCAGGAGCCGGGGTGAGTAATCCGCTCGGGTTTGCTTTCAGGAGCTTTTGTTCCCTGAGCGCTTTCCGTAGAGTTCTCGGAGGACGGGAATACAAATGGCGGCCTCCTGGTCTCTGGCCCAGAGGAGCCGAGAGCCCAGGGCCCCACTCCCCAGTGCGCCCTCAGAGAACAGCGCCCAGTCACTCCCGTCTGCCTGACCTCCGGCTGCGCTCCGAGCTCACCGAGCCTGTGACCGGTTCAAGGTAACCCCGAGCTGTGAGCTTACTGTCGGCTCTGTCTCTGTAGCCGGCTTTCCCGTTCCAATACCCGCAAGCTCTGCGACACTCAGACACCCCCGGTCCTTCTGTGACCCTGCGGGACCTGAAGCCACGCTGACCCTGCGTGGGCTTTGCCCCGGTTTAGCCTCTGGAGCGATGTCCCTCAGCGGAACAGACTTTTAAAAGTCCTGATTTTGTGCGCCGTTGCTCCGCCGCTTGCCGGGAGCCGGCCCCTCCCCCTGGGGTCTATCTTCCCGTCGCTTTGGATTCACTTCTCTGCCGGTCCTACCTTTCAGAAAGTGGTTGTTTTTCTGTTTCCAGAATTGCTGTTCTTCTTCTCTTCGATCTGCCAATGGATTTTCAGGTGTTTGCAAACTTTAGATAAGCTATCTAGCTGATCTCCGGCTAGCTGAAGTAGTCTCA
>NC_081559.1:165111201-165288701 GCF_022355385.1 Mustela nigripes
ACAGAAAAACAACCACTTTCTGAAAGGTAGGACCGGCAGAGAAGTGGTTGTTTTTCTGTTTCCAGAATTGCTGTTCTTCTTCTCTTCGATCTGCCAATGGATTTTCAGGTGTTTGCAAACTTTAGATAAGCTATCTAGCTGATCTCCGGCTAGCTGAAGTAGTCTCAGCCTGCTATTTCTCCGCCATCTTGACTCAAATATTAAGAGTCTTAACACCAGAATGTTTTAATAGTTCTCTCTTGGTAGTCATTATGGGTTTTTTTTATAACCTTTATTTTCCAACTTCTCTGTAGTGAATATGAATTATTTTGATCACAATTTAAAGCTATTTGAAATAAAAAGAACTCCCCCAAGCCTGTTCTCCCCAAAAGATGGTATTGGTATTTTTGCCCAAATATGGGGTCATTGTCTTTGTTGCCCAACTGTGTGATGAGCTTGAGATGCTTGCTTCCACAGCTTTGGCCCCTATTGGAATTTGTGAAGGCTGAGTGGACCTGATGTGAGGTCATCTGTTTTGTGTTCTGATGGACACAACTAGGGCTGGGACAATCTGTGCTAAGTTCTTTCAAGTTGAGCAACTACACAAAACTCATGAGACAAGCAAGCCTACACTACAGCAAATGTACTTAGTGCCCCAACCAGTGTTCAGAACCAGGGAATGAATGATAATCTTTGTGAAGGACTAGCACCTTATATGGTTGGTGCTTCTAAGTTCCTGCAGCAGCACTCCAGGTAGCTTATTACAAGCAGGTTATATATACCATGTGTCTGCACTAAGCACATGACCACAAACCCTTTGCCTAGCACATACTAATTCATTAAATAGTATGTTTTTCTTTAGAAGATTGTGAGAGAGGTACATGTTAAAAATTTGGTTTAGATGATAAACTATATGACTACAGGTTCTATGTCTTTTCTGTATAACTTTTCGAGGCTAAACACAGCTTGAAGCATGTTGGAATCTAATGCTAGTAAATGTGCTAGGGAAGTGTCTTCCATTTTGCATGAGTGCTTTATGTCCGGCTATAGCATTAAGTGATGACATATTCTTTTGAATTATATTTATATTTCCAAACCCAATTCCCTAATTTGTTTTTCTTTTCTAATGTCTTTTCCCCCACTGAAGTCCATAGTATTAAAAAAAAAAAAAATCCTTCTTCCTTGAGAAGATATTGAGCTTTTGCTTAGGGTTATACATAAAGGAATTTGATTTAAATAATCACAGGAGTTAAATTGCATCTGTCAGGGAGTTCTACATTTTTGGCAGTTATAGGCTGCCTTTATTCTGTTTAATGATGAAGATTTGACTTTGTTGGATTTTTTCTTCTTAGTAAAATGAATGGTGCATCTTTCTTTAATTGTGATCCTCGTCAACCATTTGGCCCAGTAATGGTATGCAAATTAAACTCTTTAAAAATTAATGCTAACATTTATTAAATAATGCATCATACAAAAAGTTAATTTGAAATTCCAAGTTGGGCTCCCTGTCTGCTCATGAGAAAGTATTTTTTTGTGCCATCTTCATAAAACATCTTTATAGCCTTTCTAAATACCTTGAATGTTTTTCCAGTATTTTGCAAAATTATCACTATGGAGACTGTTCATGAAGACAGACTCTATGCTTTTTAGTTTGATTTGTATAAACTCTTGGATTTTTGAATTCCTATCACTTCTCTGACTTTCTAACTTAAAAGTGCTTACAAATGTTTCTTTACCAATATTTAACAAGTCCAACTAAGGGCTATTATACTTAAATTATACAAGCTCACATTCACTTCTGGTTCTTGAATCCGAGTGTATATCATATGCTAGTTTCCCAAGTGTCAACCTTAGATAACATCTCACCCAGACAGCAATGAACACCAGTATTCAGTGTTGTACATTAGTGATATTATAAATCTGATTGGGTAATTTTAAATTAGATTGTGGCCATGATCAACATAATCTAAGAAAAATGAGCTTTCTTAGACCTGAGAGGCAGCTTGGTGTGGTCTTGAAGAACAAGAGTACTGGTGCATGACTGGTAGGGTGTGCATGCCAACCCTACCTGGTCCTGGTTTTGTGGTCTCAAGTATCCTCATCTGTGAAAATGACAACAGCAATGGTACTTTTCTTATGGGATTGTAATGAAATTTAAAAGAAGTAATAAATATAAAGTACTGACCCATAGAAAGCACACAGTAACCATTAATGTCTCATTACCTTGAACATTTTCCTCTCGCTGAGAAAACTTGAGCTATACTGTGTAAGTGAATCTTCAAAGATTTGACAATAAGTTAGATTTGACTTGCTAACATAAGAGCAAGAGTCAAATATCTCTTCACTTTGCACTGTCTATAGAAATGGAATTTGGGAGAGAATGTAAAACTGTTCATTACAGCTGTTTCTTCCATTCAGTGTGAATTACCAAAAGAGAGAGCTTTCCCATGCATGTCTTTATTTCAGTAAACTTCCATTTGACATCTACAATATGTGAGGCTTTGAGATAATATTAGGCAGGTAAACATAGTAAGAGGAGATCTGGTTCTTATTGTCAAAGAGTTATCTGTATAGTTGGCAAGATTCCCATAGTCAAGTCAAACATAAATTTAAAAAACAATATTTTAAGAATTTAAATAATGAAATAATTCATGAGACAGCCTATAATTAAACATATGAAAAGGTGAAATAAACAACAAATGCATTTGCTTATTTTATATTTATTCATAACATTTTTGTTTCATAAAATATTCAACACCCCCGTGCTAACATTGAAAGAGTAACATCTTTATGATTGGTCTGTGAGGGCTTCATGAAGGAGGTGGACCTCACCATGACATAAGATTCAGTCCGAGACAAATTTCATCTCCTAGACTGTCCTGTAAGTATTAACATAGTTAAATTGGAGGGGGCCATAAAAATAAGGGCTCAGCAATTGACATCATGCCTAATTACTGTTCAGATCCACCCTGAAGTAAACTTACTGAGCTTTCATCAAGAAGCGACTACCATAGATCACAAGCCTGATTATTTCACTAGTTCTGTATTTTTTATGGCCCTAGTCAGTATCTCCACATGCCCCGCCCTCTGCAAAAAAAGTTGAATATATCTGAGGCACTGGGAAGAAAGAAATGAATTTGTTGTTGGTTCCTAGCCTCCAGTTGCTCACAGAACATGTAGCAAATATTTGTTATGCTTTATGATACATGCTGTGATAAGAGTAAGCCAGAGGTGTGATGAATAGGGGGGAGTGGGTGGGGGTGTCTGTTTCAAGGAATGCTTCAGAGAGGAGCCAGAGTTTTTCATTCTTTGCATTCCTGAATAGAAGCCAAATAAGAGTTTTAATTTTGTATCAGTTCAGAGTGCTTCACAACTTTTTCCTTTCCATGGAATCTAAAGCTATGATCAGTGAGTAAAATTTGCTAAGATAAGTATCAATCAGTCAGGAGTCTGTGGTACAATCACTCTTTTTGACTGACACTTTGGTATCATTAGAGTTTGTTTCAAAAATTGGGTTCAGATATCTGAGTAGTGAATTGGAAAATACTCTAAATTGCAAATAAGAGAAGGTTCCCAATTAATAGTGGATCTAAGCAAATGCTGTTTCCCACTATATTTAAGGGAGGTTTTTGAAAAATTGTTCATTTATTTCTTTATTTGTTCAATCACTCATGCATGTGCCAGGCTCTGTATAAAATTTTTGGCTGACTTGGGAATGAACAAGCACAATGTATATCTTCATGGATTCTTACAGTCTAATGCTTTATACATAGAGGTCTTACAGAATTGCCAAAGTCCATTAGTTGGTAAGAATAATCATCTCATAGGCAGAGATTATTGTACTGTAGTATGGCCTTAGATGTAGAGACAACCAAAAATAAAGGAAACTTTCAAATTCTAACTAATTCATTAAATATGAAATCAACTCAATTGAAACCCCTATGAAAACAAATAAGATACAAATCCTTCAACTTAAGGACAACACAGTCTGAATTCAAATGATGAATAAGACATTTATTAGAATATAGCATTAATACCAAGTCACTATAATTTTAAGTGATGGCTAAGAAACTGGGGAATTTCTGAGAATGCAACTGCTACCACTAGTAATGACTGTCAAGTGCTTTATAATTTAAGATATAGTTCTTCCTCGCAACAAGTGCATAAATATGTACAATCATCTCTATGTGCAAAGAAGGAAACTGAGACTGAGAAATGTTGAGTGATTTGCCTTCTGTCAGGAAGGAGTCGATAAGTGGTAAAGCCTATACTGTATTTAATCTCTACTCTGTCTGTCAGGAGTCTGTCTAATAGAAAAAAGATATTTCCAAATGGTCAACAATGAAATTACTAAGATTCCTTAGCTTTTATGCACTAAATTTTAATCTCAGCATCTGAAGAGGGTTTTTTGTTTGTTTGTTTGTTTTTGTTTTTTTTGTTTGTTTTTTTTCAGAAGACTCCTTTTACTCTCTTTTATCATGGTCTAGGTAGATCAGGTACTGACGATCATGGAGCTAAGTATCTCAGTATACATGACTTTTACAGAAATTACAAAAAATTTGTTTCATATTTTAGTAGAATCTAGATGAAAAATGCTAGAGAAGGAAATATGCAATATGTATATTTTTATGAATGCTAGAGGTAATGTAGCTAATTCTTATCATCCTTTATACTAGGCAGCAGAGGCCTTCTGGAATAGGACCTATCTCAGAGCCTGATTGAATGATGGGAGATAGATAGTTGGCTGAGACCGGAGAGGTGTCATTTCTGGCAGAGACTTGGTCTTAAAGGTGGGAATTAGTAAAGGGCTTTGAAAAACATATTTTAAAGAGAATAGAGGGATTAGTAGGGGAGGGTGAAGATAAGAAAGTGACTTTTTTTGGTCTTTTTAATGAAATATTTTGAAGCAGGAGAGTTTTGTTTTTATTCTTGATTTTGATATATGGTTGGGATTCCGCTATAATGCCCCACTAGACTCATGGCCTGGCAGGCATTTTGTAGGGTTTTAACTGGTTTAACTGTACTTAGAAGTATAGATGTCCTGACGGATTGTTGAGGGCTAGGCATGGGAGTGTAAATTCCTAGGACCATTTTGTTAGTAAAAGCAGTATTATCCAATAGTCCTGGAAAACAGAGCCTGAATTAAAGAATTAAGAGGTGATGCTTTATTTAAGCGTATAATTCCAAGATAGTGAAGATGAGAAAAGGGAAAGTGAAGTTGTTAAGGATGGGAAGAAATGCAAGGTGACATGTCACCTTGCTGGCTGTTGCTTGATAATAAACTTGAGAGAGACAAAGATATTGCCTAGGGAGGTGCACCCACTGGGCCACACAGAGTATTTCTAATCTGACTGCATGGTGAAACTGACTCAGAATAGAAGGTGGGAAGAAAGAAGGAGAAGGACTTTATCTGTTGAGATGTCTGCAGTTCTCATCTGTTCTTTTTTATTTATTATTTTATTTATTTATTATTTATTAATTTCACCCATGGAACTCCCTACTCCCAGCCAACAAACACACCCTTTAGTAGCTGCTCAGAGCCCAGATCCTACAGTTTTCAATATGGGGTTACATTCAAGTCTGGGATTGGGGAGAGAAGCTAGGGACTTGGGGTTTGTGTCTGGTTAGACTGTTCGGCTCTCAACAATGGATCCCCAGTGTGTAAGCGGAGTTGAATGGTTGTGACTGTCAGATCAAGTGGTGAGGGTCAGAGGATTCTGAGGAGGTACAAAGAGTTAACACATTTCTTTCCTGTCTATTACATATAATAAACTACACTAGCACATCACATGCCTTATTTCTTTTGATCTGTTGTTACTCCCATTGCGCAAAGAGATATTTCAACCTTAGAGAAGTAAAGTTACTTATCCTCAGATTTGAAACGAAGCAGCTATTATTAGCCTCTTAGAGAGCAGCTGCTTTTTTTTCCCTCCCTTGCATTGTCTTCTTCCCTTGCCTACCCACCCTGTCCCTCCTGTGCTGTCCCTTTGTTCCTTCTTTCTCTTCCCTCCATCCCTCTATTATCTCTTCTTTTCCTTCACTCCCCCTCTCTCCATGCTCCCTTCCTCTCTCTCTCTCTCAATCTCTCTCCCGTTTCCTTTCCCTTCTCTCTCTGCCTTCCTTCTTTTCTTCATCCCTTATTTCACTCCTTCCCCTCTTCCCTTCCCTCTTCAATGAATATTTTAAATCATCTACTGTATTCTAGGAATTGGTCTAGCAGATGAGAATACACAAACACTGTCCCTGCTCTCTTGCTTCTCATAATCAATTTGGGGAATGGGAAGGAGAGACACACACACAAAAAGTAAACAAATAGTCAAATACTTCCACATAGTGATTTGTGTTATAAAGACAATGAAACAGGGTATGGGTGGACATTTGTAAGTGTATAAAAGGAGTGGGATGAGGGAACATACTTCTTTTAAGTAGTATGTTCAATAAAGTCCTTTCTAATAGGAAGTGACATTTGACCTGAAATTTGACTAATGGTAAATAACCAGGAGATGGGTCAATCAGGCTGGTAAGTGGGGAATGAATCTAGAAGAAGCTGCTTAGAAGGCTACAGGCCAACACCGATGGTTTAGACTGGGACGGTAGCATAGATTTGAGAGGGGGGGGGAGTACAATACACTGTTGAGAAATAGGAACAAATAGAAGGTCTCAGTGGTGACTTTTGATGTAAGCAATAGGACAAAGAATGTTTTAATTTATTGAGATGAAGGCGATGAGGGGAGGAACAGGTTTAGTGTGGGGGGTAAAAAGTTCTAGTTGGATGTGTTAATTCTGAAATGTCTATTAGCCATATAAATGAAGGCACAAGGAATATATGTGCCTGGAGTTAGGTAAGAGATATGGACTAAAAATAAAACTTTGGGAGCCATTGGTGTTGAAATGAAACTGAGTTTCATTTTTTATTTTATTTATTTTATTTTAATATGAGTTTCATATTTTATTTTAGCATGATGATTTTTACAGAGAACTGATAAAACAAATTCTGTCTCTGGGATTTTTCTTTTTTCTCTTTTTAAAAAATATATTCTGACAATATTTTCACTTTTAAATATATCAGAAATGCTCACACATCCTTGCAGAGTTAAGACAATTGTACAATACTTTGTTACGAGTTACAGCCCTAAAATATGAGAGATCTTCCCTTTTGGCTTTAGTATTCAATTAAAAAACCCATGTGCTTTAAAGTCTTTAAATTTGTAAACCAGACAGGGTGGGAGGTCGGGGTACCAGGTGGTGGGTATTATAGAGGGCACGGATTGCATGGAATACTGGGTGTGGTGCAAAAATAATGAATACTGTTATGCTGAAAATAAAAAATAAATTTAAAAAAATTTGTAAACCAGAGCTTTGTTTAATAAAGTGATTATCTCTAGTGAATTAGAGAGAAGGCAGGCATCAATGGGAGCTAATAATATAGCCATGTGTTGTCTCACAGGAAGGTTATTTATTTATTTATTTTTCCTGTAAAATGTACAAATATACTTGCCAAGCAATAGATAAAACCATAGCATTTAAGAAATGGTCAAGTCAGATGAATGAATAAAAGAGATGTAGTCCATATATACAATGGAGTATTATGCCTCCATCAGAAAGGATGAATACCCAACTTTTTTATCAACATGGATGGGACTGGAAGAGATTTGTTGAGTGAAATAAGCAGAGAAAGTCAATTATCATATGGTTTCACTTACTTGTGGAGCATAAGGGTTAACATGGAGGACATTAGGAGAAGGAAAGGAAAAGTGAATTAGGATAAATTGGAGGGGGAGATGAAGCACGAGAGACTGTGGACTCTGAGAAACAAACTGAGGTTTTTGGTGGTAAGGTCAGGTGGAATGGATGAGTCTGGTGGTGGTTATTATTAAGGGGGGCACGGATTGCATGGAGCACTGGATATGGTGAATAAATAATGAATCTTAGAACACTGAAAAGATAAAATACATACATATATATATAAATAATAACAAAAATAAAATAACACTATAATAAAAAATGGTCAAGTCATGTTTGTATTTTAAATTATGGAAGGTGAAGGTAATACAAAGAATGAACTAACTTAGTAGATTCCTGGAATGATTTTGTTCAGTGAAAGCAGCTGTCATTGTGGAGTACTTTTGGAAGGAATGTGAGATGCCACAGTGCATCATGGAATCCATCTTTGGGTGCTTGATATACAACAAGGCCAAAGAAATTTTGCAGAAAACAATATTGTCTTTATGCTGCTAAATATTCCCCCATTCTCAAAGCTAAGAAAAAAGCTGGTTTTCAATAAATATTCACAGAAGCATGACTACATAGTTTCTCAGAGGCTCATGTGGATTTGAAAACATTCACCATTTAAGAAAGAACTGACTCCGCTGGGTATCTGCACAGCGCTGGGCTCCATATGAACAAAACACCTCAGCTTGTAAAACACATTCAAAGCAGTGAGTTTAATATCCAAATGTTAAGTCCTACTTCATATCTGGTTATATAACATGAATAATATATAGCAGGTCTATAAACTGCATTCAGACTAGGAATCAATGAAGAAGGAAGAGTACTTCTTTCTGGTATTTGAGATGAGTTTGGATTGGACAGAGATGGAAATTTTGAACATTTTTGAAAAAGGGAGAAAGAGAGTCAATAAGTCGTGAGCTGACACTTATTTCTGGTAGTCAGTCAGGAGGCATTAGAGGAAGTGGGTATGAGCCCACATATCACATTTGTATTACCTCAAGCCTTGACTCTGCTCTTTTATACACTAAGCAACTAAATATTTTGACTGTACTGTGGAAAATCAGAGACCTGGTGCTCCAGAAATTCTGGAGAAAATCTGGGAGATGGTAGAGATAGATTGTTAGAAAACTTAAAAAAGTTTTTACTGATTAGCAACTAACCAGAAAAAAGCATAATTGAATAAAATATGATTAACTGATGATGTGGAAAAATAATCACACTGTCCATTGATAACTTTCCAAATTTTAATTTGTTGGAATATGAAAGAGTATTATCCTTATCTATCATGATGGAATCTGTGAGCTTAGGATCAAAAATAGGTCTAATTGTTTCTGTAGTTTTAAGTGTAGATTGAATTCATGTCAGCTAAACACATTAAAATTCTTTCAGATTATAAGTTTCAATATAAAGTCTCTGTCCCTATTCATGATTTTTTTAAAAACAATCTCTTGGGCTAGGTGTTAATATTTAATTTTTTCCATAGCAAGGACTAATCAAGATCTTTGAGTTGTTCAAAGCAAATTAAAATAGATACGATTCAAGTCACTTTCTTTCGTATCGTCTCATGCTTCTTGAAGTATCTTAATTTTATTGCTCAATTGATAATTTTTCTGATACATTCTACTTATCACTATCAGATGAATGTTTCTGAAAGTCTATATTAATTTTTCTGCTTAAATATCAGTAATGTGGTGATTTCCCATATATACTATTTCCAGGTAATACAAACAAGGGATCAGTGCTTGAATGCTTTTGGGAATTGCTCCATACTGTCTTTCACTCTCAGGGATCCCCCGTATACATTAGCATATTAAAGGCCATGAGAATTCCTAGAGCAAAAATAGCTATTTAACTTTGTTTAACCCAAATGGTTCCCAAATTATTTGAACTTGAACCCTTTACCTCCACAGGGACCATACTTTGAAAAATGCAAATCTAAAGGTGTCTGATTATATAAAAAGAATCTTCAAAGATCTGTTAGAACTGTAGGATAGATAAGAGATCAAATAGTTCAATCATTTTACTTTACAAATAGTATAACAGGACTAAGATAGGGCAAGAGGCTTATCAAAGTTCACACTAGCAAGAACTTTCTCAAGTTAGTGAAGAGACAGAATTTTAATCTCAACCTCAAAACCTGTATTCCTTTTCATCATGTTTTACTTTCTTTCCAAGTGAGTTCTAGAAGCTAAAGATTTCATTTTCTACATCTTATCTATTACTTATAGCTTCTGATAATGGCACAACGTATGAGAGACTATGGTTTAGAATTTTTTATTCAGAATTCAGTGGTAACACTGAGTGGAGTGTTTGGTGGGCAGCAGTGAGCACAACAACTATAGTTCATGCTTGGGTAGAACCCATTACCTCGTAGGTGGGGGTGGTCAGACATAAAGTAGGCAAATTAATAAACAAGTAATTACAAATTAGAAAAGATAATGGGTTTCTGTGAATGGGAATGAAGGTGGAAACCTACTTAGATAGGACTTATAGGAAAGTTCATCTCACGAGAGGAAACACTTAAACTAAGAGAGAAGCCAGCTGTGCAAAGACCCAAGGACAGCTTTCTGGTACTTACACAATGTGAAGACTCTACAGTAAGGAAACAGTTTTTCAGGAATAAAATGATGGCCCATTTTACTGGCTTGAGGGTGGCTTGAGGTTGGTGGGTTAGGGGAACACAACTAAGTATACGTGATTTAGGTCATTGTAGGCTAAACTGTTGAATTTTTTTTTTTTTTAAGATTTTATTTATTTGAGAGTGAGAGAGAGAGCATGAAAGGGGCGAGGGCCAGATGGAGAAGCCGGCTCCCTATGAGCAGAGGGCCTGATGTGGGACTTGATCCTGGGACTCCAGGATCATGACCTGAGCCGAAGGCAGTTGCTTAACCAACTGAGCCACCCAGGTACCCTAAACTGTTGAATTTTAAAGAGGATAGGAAGCTATAGCCTCATGTAGTAGACTGGTGGTCATTTATTTCACAAGTGGTATAGTAGATTCTAGGCAACTGCTTCAGTAGGATTCTAAGATGGAAGTTCCCATCAGGTTAGGACGTCAAGAAACTACTAGTCTGTGGAATAGTATGGAAGTACTTAAATACTTGTTGCTGGAGCAGGTACGTAGCTGGTAATAGGAAGACTGATGGGTAAGAACACCAGGTTGGGATGGTGCTATCGGCATGATGGTATGAGGGGAGAGGAGGTCTGGCCAGTGACGAAGATGAGGTGGCTGAGAGTTCTTCCTGTGGTTGTTGCTAATGAGCTTTAAAATGGGCTTTCAACCTTTAGCCTGGAGTAAAGTGGTCAGAGATAATAATGGGCAGAACAGCAGGAGAACAGGCTATAGGCTATGCAATTGTTAGGGTAGAACTCAGAAGCTTCTGGCTTCAAAATGGACTGCATATGAGCTGGTTCTGAAGGACTGTTGGTGAGAACAGTCTTTGTGTCTGGTGGCTAGTAGTGTAAGTAAACATGCTATGACTGTGGTTAGCATCATGGTGCAGACTGGACAGGTTGGAACAAAATGGATGAGTGTGAAATTGACAATATTGGTACACACTTTCATCTTTCAAATAAGGCTTTCCCTGAGACATCTGTGAGACACCTTTTTTAGCATAAAGTTGAGTTTTCTTTTTATCACAGCAACCGAATAAACTTCCTCTGCAATGTAAGCTCTTGAGTCATTATTTCAAGATATTTTTCCCATATCTATTTCCTTCTTTCCTTCCTTTCTTCCCTCTTTCAATATTTATTGTTAACTCTGTGTACACATAAACTTAGACAAAGCAGACTCATAATGAACAAGATAGAGTATTTCTGCTCTCATGGAGCTGGTATTCTCTAGGCATATCTCCTAATATTCTTGATTACAATTTTCCCTGCGGTGAAAGGATTACCAGAGGTTTGTAATGTTTGAAACCCAGAGTACAACCAAAATTTTATTGTAATTTTCAAATGATTTCTGCTTACCAAAATATAATTTCTATTGCTAAAGTGGATATGAGGAAGAACTAATCAATTTCATAACAAATTACTTTGTGATTAAGCAAGGGGACATAAGAATGATTTATTTTTAAATCAGAGATTCAAATAAAAATTTATGTGTATAGATGTTTATCTTAAAATTTTAGAATAACTTAAAAAAATTTTAGAATAACTGTGGAAAAAATAGAGCAGAAGTTAAATAAATAGTGATACAGGGCACCTGGGTGGCTTAGTTGGTTAAGCATCTGCCTTCGGCTCAGGTCATGGTCCCAGGGTCCTGGGATGGAGTCCTGCATTGGGCTCCCTGCTCAGCAGGAAGACTGCTTCTCCTTCTACCCCTCACCCTTGCTTATGCTCTCTCTGACTCTCTCTTTCTCAAATGAGTAAATAAAAATTTAAAAAATAGTGATACAGTGACATGTTATAATATTCTGCATCCATTAAAACACATGCTTTAATTAATTTTTTTAAAGATTTTAAAATTTATTCATTAGAGAGATAGAGCACAAGAGTGAGCATGAATGGGGATGGGGGGAGGATTGCTTCGGAGCAGGGAGCCTGATGCAGGACTTGATCCCAGGATCCTAGGATCATGGCCTAAGCCCAAGGCAGATGCTTAACTGACTGAGCTATCCAGGCACGCCCAAACCCATGCTTTTAAAGAGCAATATTATGTAGTGATAAAGACTATGGACACTAGAGGCAGATGTTATCTTGAGGAAGTTACTTACTGTATCTTTTCATATAACAGGTTATGATTTTCTGTCCAGGCCTGTACATGTTAATTGCCCTCTCATTCTTTTTCACAGCTGCATAGTGTGAATTTTATTGGTATAGCATAATTAGTTTAACCATCCCCCATTAATGAATATTTGAATAGTTTCCTCATAACTTGCTTCCTGGAGTTGGTATCGTCGTACACATACTTTGATGTCCATGGGCTGGCACAATAATAAGATTGAATGCAAAAATTGGGATTGCTGACTGGTGATTCTGCACTTTCATAATTTTGTGAGAGAGTGTCAAACTGCAGAAAGTTTGCTTCATTTTTACTTCTCACAACAACAGAGTTAATTCCCCCAAACCCTACAGTTTGGTACTGTACTTAACAAATGCTCATGTCATAACATGGTCATTTTTATGTGCCTCGAACCTCTCTGAAACTGTCACTCTTAGCTCTATAATCCTTGATGAGCAACTGACTCTCTTTCTTCAGTCTTCTGATGTCCATAATGACAATATCAACAGAATATTTTTTATACTTTGTATTAAATAATGCAATGTAAAATGCTAGCATTGCATCTGGCATATTAAAAGACTCAGCAAATGCTGTTAAAGTGCAGAGTGAAAAGTGCCAATTGTGGAACTAGACTGCTCTGTTCATATTCCTGATCAGCAATTTACCAGCTGTCTTGACCTCTCTGTGTCTCAGTTTCCTCATTTGGAAAGTAGGGGTAATAGTTGTACCCACTTCCAAGGGTTGTTATGAGATTAAGTCAGATACATAGAGTTTCTGGCACTAAGTACACTTTTAGATGTTAGTGATCAATTGTATCACTGCTGCGAAGCCTACTTATTTAACATTTTTTTATTTCTCAATTTTTCACTACTACAAAAAGTGATGCAAAAACATTCTTTGTAAATATTGGCAGATATTTCTGCTTGTTACTAAATAGAATCCTAGAAGTGACAATTCTGGATCAAAGAGTATGCAAATACTTTCACTGTTTTAAGGCTCTTGATAGATACATCCAAATTTCTTTCAGACAATTTATTGATTGGTTAACTCTTACTAATTTATACTGCTACTGGCAATGGATAAGCGAGGACCTACCTCAGCACAACCCTGTCAGTGTTCAAAGGTACAAAATTGATTTTTGACTTTTCTAATTTGATAGTAAAATTGGTAACTCATTATTAACTTTTATCTACAGTTCTGTGAACTGCTAGAGGAGTTTAACCATTTTTTTTTTCCAGATGGCTATCATTTGTATTTGTTCTGTGAAAGATCTGAAGTATTTTTTGTAGTGTTTAATAGAGTTTTGGTTTTTATTTATTAATTCATAAGAGATTTTTTTTGGTATTAACATGACCCTAATGATACTGTATGACCTAAATATTCAATTACTATATGGAATCCTTTATGCTCCTTCTGCTAACTGCCAAAATTCTTCAGTTTCTCAGCTTTGTATTCCTGAGAGGGTAGTTTGATAGCTCATATTTTTGAACCTAATGATGCAGTCCAGACCATGGAGGACTATGTATCTTATAAATCTTATATCCTGATTTGAAAACTATGGCCCCAGGGAAAGTGATCACATGGTACAGAGGATAACTGTAGTGATTCAATTGTTTGTGTGAAAGGTAGCTCTCCAACACTGGCGAAAGTGCAGACACCATAAAATATGACTAGTTTTATATTTAACAGAATTTATTTTCCTTAATAGTCAATTTGCTCAATGTCTTTACTGAATAATTTATTTCCTCCACTGTTTATGCATCCTTATTAAATATTAAATTCTTCTACATATTAAGGTCTACTTTGAGGCTATCTATTCTATTCCATTGTTCTGTCATTTCTTACACCAGTTACATAATATTTTAATTAACTCTATAACATAATTGTTGGAGGCAGCCTTCTTTCTCTATTCTTTTTACAATTGCGTTGGTTACTATTTTGAATTTTAATTCAAAATGAAATGTAGTGAAATGTTCTAAATGTTCAATAAAAATCTCATTGAAATGGTAAAGTCTGTAAATCAATTTGGGAAAAACTGACATTCTTCCCAATGATATTAATTTTTTGAATATTTATTGTTGCCTGTGAATATTGTTAGTGAAATAGTTTCTCTTTTTGAATTAGTTCTCTCTACCTTGAAAATGATGAAGTTTTGTAAATGTTTCAAAAATATTTGAGAGAAACATACTTGCATTGGTGCAACCACATCAATCTTACTATTTGTATTCCCTATATCCTTATGTTTAAGCTTTGCATTATAAAAAAAAAGACCTAAACATTTCAGAACATATAGAATAATACCATAAACCTCCTTTTTTGCAACACCCAGCTTCAACACTACCAACTCAGATGGTTTTGCTTCATCATTAACCTTGAAATGTCCCACACTTATGAAATATTTTTAAGTAAATCCTAGACATCATAATATGTTCTTTAAAATGATTTCAGTGTGTATCTCTAAGAGATAAGAACTCTTTGAAAACATGATCATAATGTTAGTATCACAACTAAATCTAACTAGTGATAATTGCTCAAAATGAAATAGACCTGTACCCCTGGGGATAAAAATATATGTTTATCAAAAAAAAAAATTAAAAAAAAATTAAAAAAAAAATAAAAAAATATCCCCTAGTTTTTGAAATTTTCAATTGTTTCATACTTTTTTCTTTTTCTTTTTTTGAACATTGTTGGGTCCAAATGTGGTGACTGGATTTTGTGCCTCCCACGTTTCTTTTAAGCTATAGATTTTTCCTTCATCTCTTAGAATTTTTTTCATTTTATTTTGTGTGTTGAAGAAATTAGGTTGTTTGTTTTCTAGTTCTCCTGTCTGGATTTTGCTGGATTTTCCAGCAGCAAAATCCTGCTGGATTTTGTATCTGTGTGGTCTGGTTTAAAATGTTCTTCTGTCCTCTATTTCCTGTAATATAGTATTTAAACAGAAATGCTTGATCAGATTCAGGTTCAATTCACCCCTGCCCCCCAAGCAAAATGGCTTTCCCAGTGGTTGGAGTTCTGTCAGGAGGCATTTCCTGCCTGGTTGTTGCTATTTGTGATGTCAGCAATTTTTCATCATTGCTCAACTCCATTATTTCATTAGAAGTTGCAAAACAGTGACATTTTAAATTTGTGTCACTTATTAATTTTTTACTTAAAAATTTCATTTATTATTTAATTTTATCATTTCTTCTATATTTATTAATTTACTTTTATTAAGAGAAAATTACCCTCATCATTCTTTTTTTTTATCTTGAGGTAACCTTCCTGTAGGAAAAATATGATAAATACTTGTGTCTTATCCCTTATTTAGTATGTCACTATTTTTGGTCTATTTGAAATGTGAAGCATTAAGTGAGACTTCTAAGTCTAAAGATGGTACTTCCTTACACTTTTTTTTTTTTTTTAATCTAACAGCTTTTGCTTTGAATAGTACAACAACACTAGTCTTTCACCCTCTGTATCGCCTGTAATTTGGTAACTAGCTTTAAGCTGTTGATAGTACAACAGCTTTAAATTATTTATTTAAACTACTCAAATACTATACTCTGAGTAGTATTATCATAGTACTATTTGGAGCACAAGATTTGGTATACATTTAACATCCTTTTTATTAATCTGAATTTATATCTTTTGCTGGCTAAGGCTTAGGGTTGGTGTAGTGCTCAAATTTTATTATATCTGAAATTAACAAAGCCATCTTCAGTTTTATTTAAATATTTCTGACAAATTCTTGATCAGCGTTCTCTTCCCTTTTTATTACAAAGTAGTAAATTCTCATTGAAAAGATTCAAATAACACAGAAATTTATGTGGTGAAAACTCAAAGAATATCTGACTTTTCCAATGTTTACTTTTTAGGCAAGACATTGTTTAACAGTATGGTGCTTATGCTTTTGGATATTTTTCTATATACATATAGATATACACAAATATAATACATGTACATGCATTCATTTATCTATAAAATGGGATCATATTATAGATAATATTCTGCAATTTACATTTTACCTTGTTACAATATCATGGACATTATCTTAGTCATGACTATTGAACTTCCTTTTTCAGTGGATGCATTGTATTCCATAATCTGAATCTACGACACATTTTACTAATCTGTGTTGATGAAAAAGTTGTTATTCTTATAAACTAGATGACAATAAATATACTTTACAGATGTACTTGTGTGAGTGCTGCTTAACAGTGGAAATGCTTTCTAAAAGAATACATACTTTAAATGTTTTTAAATAATGACACTTTTTTCCATTGCTTTACTCTTAAGTATGAGTGTGCTCTTTGCCTCAAACTGTTGTCAATACTATGTATCTATTCCTTTAAAATGGTTGTCAGTTTGTTAGGGAAATATGAGATGTTATTATTTAATTTGCATTTTCCTGGTTGGTAGTGTGGTCAAAGATTTTTATCTGCTCTGTTGTGTTTATATTTCCTCTTTGAAATGTCAGTTCGCATCCTTTGCCTATGTATTTTCATATGTATTTTATTATTAGCCAAAATTTGGTTTGTAGCTACCTACCTAATTTGGCTAACCTGAAAATGTGATCAAGGACTTGGTTATGAAAATATAACCATTTAAAGTTGACATAATCTGGTAAAACAGAAAACGGCAGATATATTCTGTTGATGATAAGGATATAGCCTTATGTTTTGATAAACAGCTAAAGGAAAGAAAAGGTTAATATTCTGTGAAAATTCAAGAGCCTATTATGGAGCACGTAGAAATGTAAGTAGAAGTTTCTTTTCTCTTATTTTACTTAAAAAATGATAACATAAAGTAGGTCAAGTTTGAATGTGGTTAGCACAAATACTTTTCATTGGAAACCATTTTGAACTTGATGCCTTTATCTGCGTGGTAATTTCCTAGAGTAGGAATAGCAAAAATGTGTGGCATGCATGTCAATACTTCTCTGTCCTGCTCCCATGGCAGACATCACTAGTCGATCCTGGCAGTGTTTCCTCAAAACTTACATACAACTATCACAGTTCTTTTTAACATAGTTCTCTAAGCGTATCTCTAATTAATGTGCATAGACAATCAGGATGGAATTGATTTACATCCTTGTTGAATACTCAGGTTCATTACAATTTAAGTTCCAGTAGTGCATGGATTACTATGTTTTGCTTCCTGATGTTTACAATACCTGCAACATACTAGATACTCAATAAACATTTGTTGAATGAAGAGACAAATAATAAATTTAGATAGAAAATTTTTAAAGCATATTCAAACATCCTTCACATTTTGCAATAGAATTTTAATAAAGCATTCATGGATTATCTATTTCTTAGCATTTCAACTTCCTAGTCACTAGTGCTGAAGTCATTGAGGGAAATCCTTGCTTTTGATTTTTTTGAATATTGAGGGTTTGTTGTAACAGATTGTTTTACTTATAAACAAAATTCTGTTGAATTACTGTAAACAATAGCAATTACAACAGAAGTATTAATGGAAAATACTGTATTTTCAAATATCTTTGGCATCACCAGTATGATTAGCTTCCCCTGGTTCCATTCCCTGTGAATTTACAATTTGACTTTAGATCAAACTTGACAGTAGGTATGACTGTGACTAAATTGAACTGGATGGTAAAACTTATACCTTATTTTTCTAAGGTCAACATCTTTTTCTGATCCGTATGTGAATGTGACGCCGGGAAATATGCTTTCAAGCTAGCTTGAGCAAGGGGCAAGCATAGCTTCTTTTTTCTTTTCTTTTCTTTCTTTTTTTCTTCCTTCCCTCCTTCCTTCCTTTCTTCCATTCTTTCTTTCTTTCTTTCTTTTCTTTCTTTTGTCACAGAGGCTTTGGTGCTGAAACAAGTCAGGGTAAATCAGAAATTATGGCAACTTGATTAGAATTGTTTGAAAATTATAGTTCAATTCAAGATTCAGTGAAGTGGGATTAGAAGATAGGAATGAAAAAATATTACTTCCAGAAATCAGGGAACACTTCGTGTTAATGACAAAGTACCGTATTTTCTTCACAAGGAGTTCTGTTACACACAACCACTTAGTCTATATCCTCCACTTGATTAATTTTCCAGACTTCTTGGTTACCTTCTTCATCAATCTTATTTGAAAACTAACACTGTCTTAAACACTCATTTTCAAACCCTTGCTCACAATCATATACAAGTTTCCAGTTTACAACGTGGAAAGTGCACTCACTTAGTTCTATAGGTAAGTATTTCTATCATTAGTTGGATTCCCCCCTCCCAAAATCACTTGGCTCTTAAGTGGCAAAGCTGTGTTCTTCCTACTCTAAATCAAATGCACTTTCCAATAAACCACTTCTGCCTGAAATCACATCACTGTGACTGTTTTTAAACAGAGAGGAAATGGGGGTACGCCAAGAATACAGGAAGGAGAGATTTTTATGGCCATTTAGGGATGGTGTAAGACAACTGCTGTAGGTCGTTGGGTATCTCCTGTGGGCAGGTTTTATTTTTAAATGTTTAGTGACTAAGTGAATGCTTCTTGTGTGTCTTTGTTACAAACTTGGCTGCTCCCCTCTTTGTTGAAGTTTTGGGGGTTCAGATAGAAGCTTTTCTTCTTTTCAGCTGAGTTCAGTGTGCAGTTCAGATCATTTCCTTGCTAGAAGTGAAAACTGCACTCTGACAACTCAGTGACAGTAACTATTTGATCAGGCATGCATAGTAATCATTAGATTATTTATGCCTTCTGTAACGGAATTTAATCCAAAGATTTTTACAATCCTCTGTCTTCCTAGTAATTAATCTATAAAATCATGCAAGTGTAAGTGCTGAGAATCTCCTAGAATGTGTAATTATTTTGCATTCCTTAGCAGTGGCATGATGATTTTAGTATGGATGAACTCCAGTTGCGCAGAGACCGAGTCTGTTGGATATCCCGAAATCTGGATTTCTAAATGATGATCCATTCATTTTTCAGGAACCTTTCCCTGGCTAGGAAATGCTGGAAAGTCTTAAAGATTGAGTTTTATTGCAAGATGGGAAACACCTTTATAATATATTTAAGAACTGTTACAACTATTTGAAATTGGTCCTCAAGAGGCAAAGCCTGGGGATTGGAAAATGTTTATTTTGGGCATGAATAACCCGCCTGTCTATAGCAAGGTATAGTATTTGTGGTTTTATAAAATCCAACCGATTTACATTCTTCCTGAGAGTGGGACACGGTAATCTGGACTGGAGAGTTTTCAAACCTATGCATGAAGACTCAGGTATTTATTCTGAGAAAGTTCAGATGATTTAAATCAGGATAACGGCACTGATTGTGGTATATACTGGTGACAGTAGCAAAACTAAGACTAGCTAATCCTAACAGAAACTAAAAGGATCTGGGTACTTTTATTAACTGAAAATCAATCCTTTTGTGTGATTCAATTAAAAACATCAATAAAAATCTTATTTCAGAAGTCACACGTAGACTATCTACCAATATAGCACATACCATAGATAGAAAACCGCTCAGCCCCCTCTGAATCATTGCTTGTTTTAATAAGTATTCAGAAATTATACTCAGACTTCAAAAGAAATTGTAAGGAATTGTTAGCAGGTTTATTAATGTTTTATGTTTTATTAAAAGTTTGGGTGTACATTTCACAATGAGCAACATCAAAAATCAGACTTTCTGCCTGTAATTTTGCTTCCTCCTGTCTTTCTGCCTTTGGGATTCACTCTTTTCCTTTCATCAGCTGCCATTTTCAGCAGCATGCAGTAATTTCATGGCTCATTGCAAGCGCTGAAAACCTTTGAAACCACAAATGCTAACCTACCTGGCCTGCAGCCATTTAGGAAGAGATTAATTTAGCAAACAGAAGCAAAACACTTTCTACTTCTAGCCTGTGCATAATTTCACTTCTATCTATATTTATTTTACAGTGAGCAGCGTAATGACAATTTCAGTAATTGCAACTCTATAAAAATTTGCCTACCTAGCTTATCTCACTATCACAAGACTGTGAGTCAGTCAGATTAGAAAAAGTACAGCATGTGAAACAGCATTGGTTGCCTTCCAAAAATATGGGCCTTCTATAAAAACTCAAGTGATGCTTTGCACTTGTTTGTGTTCTTATCTATTGGGCAATGGTTTCTTCCTGATGTTTTGATTGGGATGTGTGCGTTCCTCTTTAATTCATGGTGATTTATGGGGGCACTCTCCTTACAAACAGACCAATGTATTTGGAAGACTAGAAGCGCCAGCCCATTTCTGCAGACTCTGTTATAAATGGCTGTTATGTTGCTGTTGAGCAGTTTGAACAGAAGAGAAAGTCCATCTGGGGCAAATTTAAGCTATCATGCTTGGAAGGATTTCAAGGACTAAATTAGCCCACAAACTGTTAGCTAAAAATAAAAGTTTTATTGTTTCTTGTCTAACTTAAAAATCCCACCATTGAAATTAACACCAATTATACCTACTGTATATGTGTATGTATAGTTTTCCCTGGGGAATCATTTGTTGCTTCTTTTTATTCATTTGTGTAGTTTTTACACACACACACCCACACACACACGCCAGTTGTTCAGCAGATAATGAACCCATGGAGAAATAATTACCAAACCAAAATATTTGAGAATTAAGAGAAAACATAATGAAAGTCAAAGTCATTTATACTATTTAACCAGTAAGAGGCATCATGAAGGAATTAAATGCAAGGGGGGAGAAGAGAATTCAGTGTGAAGCTGTTGACATCAAGCCCTGTAGCTGGGGCTTATCTTTGAGGGATTTTTTATATGTATATGAAGGATAGGACAAGAATGTCACATTGCTAAGTGATTCTTTTCTTAGATCAGCTACCAGGGGGGCCTCTCTTGATAAGTGCCTACAATGTTTGTTATATAAAGAGTAATTCAGAGATGGGAATCTAGGATTGAGGGTTGCATATTATGGCTTGGTTTTTCCTCAAGAAGAAAGGAATTTGGTAGTCATTGAATGACCTTGTGGTGCGGAATGGTTTTTCCAGTCCTCTGATAAAAGATCATTGCTCACTATACTAGGTTGCAAAAACATTACTGCCAGTAAAACAGGGTGATGTGATAAAGGGAGAAAAAGGAGAACAGCCAAGTATTATATGTAAGGCATTTCGGTTGGGTGCCACAGCTTTTCCATTTTATACATTCCCTATTCCCAAGTAATAGCAGTTGAACGTAATTCTCTACTTCTTTACTCAAATTTGAATATTCTGTACCTTGTAAAGGAAATTCTATGACATTAAACTTGTTTATGCCTGTTTTTATATTAGCTAATTCATTTAAGCATACAGATACACAGACGGCAGTGGGATGACTGGCCAACCCCCACAGATGTACACCTCCAATCTGCCATCCCATAACATTCATAAAATATGTCAACACAGCCTGGAATTTTTCCATGGTTTATGTTATACTATTGGTGTTCATAGCATACTGGCAAAAATATTTCTTGTTGAAATTTGCAGTAGTGAAAAAGAAAAAGGGAATTCTTCTCTCTGTTTTGAGGCCATTTGCAAAAGTGCTCCATCAATATCCTTCACCTATAATAAGCACTTAAATCAACACAAATTGAACAAGAAAACACATTCATGTGTCTTGGTGTTGTATAATAAATAGCTGTTCATTTCTTTAAACAATTGATGGTAATTACGCGGTCTTAATGATCATTTTTAAAATGCAGTGCATCTTTCCAATACTGTCCAAAGAATCATAATACCAAGTGATAGAATCAAAGTGAGAATAGAAATAGATTTATAACCAATATTCTACAAAAATATATTTCTAAAGCAAATAATAACTTTCGGTGAAGAGTGTTGTTAGTATCATGTGACTACTAATGGTGAAAAATTCACAGCCAGTGTGGAGAATAATAGCTTCTTATTTGGGGAGATAGATTGGTGTATTAACATTTTTTGCCTCCTTATTGCTGGAGGTTGCATTCCACTGAGCCCCAGCGCAGTGTCCAGAGGCAATTCTCTGCCAGTCCTTTGGGATGGGTAGGGGGAGAACTGCTTTCTGGTCCCTCAGGAGCCTCAGCTCTGGGGAGGCTACACCTTATGCCATTTTTCTCCTTTTATACCCAGACTTTTGAAGATAAAATAAAGTTTCAAGGATCATTTTTTATTAAGTTTCAAGTGTCTGATGAGAGAAAAACAAAAGAAATGGTGTGTAGTAGTAAGAGATTCTCAGACCTCTAGAGTCTGATGGAAGATACAACCCTTCTCCTTGCTCTACTTTTTCTCTCTATGTAATTTCGAGCAAGTGTCTTTCCTTCCCGATCATGATTTTGTTCTCTGTAAAACTGAAATAATAGCAAATGTTACATAATTTTTGCTAAGAGTTGATATTGTTATCCTTCCCATTTTATAGCTGAGAATGCTGGGACATAGAGATGTACAATGATTTATCAGGGTTCACCCAGCTGGCACATGTCTGAACTATTTTGAAGCAAGGCAACCTCACTGCAGAGTTTGTACTGATATTCACTATACCATCGTGCTTTTTCCATGGGATATTTCCCTTTGATGATTGTTGTAAAGATTAACTACATCTTTCTAGCAATTCTATGGCATGGCTTTTGGAGCTTTAATTATGTTTTGTTTTAATCTCATCTTTACTCCCAAACTCCAAACCACATTTGAGGCACATCTGAGTCTTCTCTTCATACCCATTATTCATGAGACTTCAGATATGCAGATTAATGCATGCTCTGGTGTTGAGATCCTGAAGGCAAGCAAAACACTTCTGATGGTTTTCCATTACTGGTGATCACAGTGGATTTAGGTAGATGCAAAGACAAGCTTAAGTATATGAGGATGTGTGATTTAAAAGGACAGTTATATATATATATATATATATATATATATATATATATATATACTGTTTATTACTGCTACTCATACTAATTTACCTTCAAATTTACTATAGTATAGTTTTGTATAATAGACCCTCACAAAAAGATATTTTTAGAAAGTTATGATTTCAAATTTTGGCTTTACATAGCTTCAATCTAGCCATTGCAAACACTGTCTATTCTCTCTCCAGTGCTTTTTCTATTTTTTTTTATTTTAGGGGGATTATTTTTCTATTTTTCTGGATCAGTCTTTGAATAGAATCTTTAACAGGTGTAGGTTTCCTTTATTTTTATCTTTTGGTAAGATTCTATGTAAATTACAAATATTACCTGTATTTATAGATCTTATAACCCAGGGTCTGATCTGGTGAATTTATATTCTATGCAATAGCTAAATGAATGTTGGAATGTTGCCATTATGTTGTAATCTCCCTACCCCTTGGTCCTTCCAAGCTAGTTATTTCTCCTCCATGTTTAGGGACCTTTTGAATTTGGAATGAAAAATGTAAGATTAACCAATTTCTTTCAACTTAAAATACTTCAGAAAATTGCTCAAAATTGAGAAAGTATCCCCCTTATTTTCTTGCTTCACATAGAAAACTAAAGTGCCGTTATAATATTTGCAAAGTAAATCTTGGAAAATCTGCTACAAATGTCAAGATTCCATTTTACATTGATCTATAAGGCAAAGTTATGTTTTTTAGCATGGGGGTAAAAGAGCGAATCAGACAGAATCCTTGAAGTAGATCCTAACCTAAAGAAAAGAGAACTTTTCTGTTTAATAGGGAACTATGTGGATTTAGGCCTTTGCTTTCTTAGATCCAAACAAGAGCTATGGAGTCAGAATTTTTCCTCCTAATTATTCTTTCACAAGACATTTTTTCTTTTGTCTAAAGTCTCTTTTTGTCTCTTTAGACAAAAAGTCAGCAGAGTTAGCATCAGTGACAGATTATTTTAAGTTTTAGGCTTTGTGGGACAGAGGTTATTCATTATTTACAATTTTCTATATGGTTTCTGATTGTTTCCTTCTACTATTGAACAGATAACATTTATTTAGTTACTTAAAAAATGGTCACCTATTGAGTAAATTATTTGAACAGTAAAAATTAAGACAGAGTATACATAGAGTCTAAATTTCATATATGTTTTCATATTAGAGATATAAAAGGAATTCAATGAAAAAATTGCCAATTTTCACTCTGGCTTACCAAGATAGTAGATTTCTTCTTTATTATTTTTTTTTCTTAAATTGGATCATCCAGCCCTAGGTTGAATTGTGTTTGTCTTCAAATAAGACTATATACCTTCATCAAACAAACATTCTATTTTTTTATAGAATTAGCAAAAGTACAGAAAAACTTGCCTTTTTAGGCATTTTGGAATAAGTTATTATGGTAGTCTTCCCAGTTAATGAAAATTAAATGTACTGAATGCTCTCCATTTTCCTAAATGCAAATGTTGAATGTGCAGGCAAACCTGCAAGGTGTATGTTTGTGTGTATTACAGAAGAGGTTTTATATATCTATGTATATATGTACATATATGTATAGATATATATGTATATGTACATATATACATATATATGCAAAGTATGGCCAGAAAAAATAATGAAAATACTATTTAGTTTTCCAATTTCATTATTCAATAATAGTGTGACAATCAAGGAAAACCAGCTTTGACAAAAAAAAAAAAGAAAGAAAGAAAAGACTAGTTTTAGGCTGGAGTATATTGTCAAGACCAAGTTACAAACTTCTGAAAAACAGGAATTATAATGGAATCGCTGCTACAACCTTAAGTATAACGGTGTGAGCTGTACTGCTATTATTTACTATGGTAACATAATAAAAGACAGCACTGTTTGGGCCATTATCCTCACTGCTCTCTTTTCAGTATAAATCATTATATTTATTATCTGTCTTCTTGTATAGGGGGTCATGAGAAAGGCCAATCGAAAGCTGAAGAAACCTACTTTTCTAAAAGAAATTGGGCCTATTTCTAATTCCTTTTCTTTATCAAATACAAGAGAATAGACACTTTTTTTGTGAAAAATTGTTTCATGTAAGATTAAAGTACAGATTATTGGTGAGAAAATGACATTCACTTTTTGGCATCTTGTAGATCCCGGGGAGATATTGCCAGTTTCCCTCTGATATTTTTACCTTTCTTCTTTGGGGAATGTGTTTCCTGGCAGGTTTTGAGCAGAGGATGCTAGAGCTTTTATTCTGTTTTGGGAACTTGTGTTATTATTTATTGATTGATAACTAAAGCTATGATACTAGTGAAAAAGCTCTTTCTGTGTGAATTTTATGTAAACATCACAAATAGGTATCTTTTACAGCTTTTTTCCTTCCTTTGCAGAATTCCTGCAAAATAGATTTGTTTTTTCTTGCTTGAATAATCATCTAGGCTTATTAACTGAAATATTTAATCATTCTTTACTTATAAAAATTCCAGAAAAATGTGATCCAACTTTACTAATACTTTGATTGCATATTGCTTGAATTAATAATATGATCGCATATTGCTTGAATTAATAATTTAGTTGCATATTGCTCCAATTTGTCAAGCCCAGATCCCCACTGTGAACATATATAACTTTCCATGGGATGACAGGGTCTCTATTTTCAACTCTCAGATGGGCAGTCATGAGTTGGCAGCATCTGGATATAAGGTTTAGAGTACTGAGTGTATGGGGGATTAAAGGCTGAGAATGAATGGTGGGAATATCTAGAGACAGCTTCAGGGTCCCTTTCTTACTTCCAGGAAAAAGAAGAGTGAATATAAAATATAGCTGAAATAATTTTGTTTGGATGGAAGCTGAATCTCACACCAAACTACTTCTAACCCACATAGGACATATAGGTGGGAATGTGATGATGACTTGTATAAGAAAGGAATATTACTATTCACATAACCAATTACTCATTATAGAGAGCTCCAGTGTTATGAACACTTGGGAGACACAAATTTGGAGGCACTTTTCCCACCACACCAAGAGCAGGGCTCCTTTCCTATAAATACAACATGCTACCAACTCTGGCCAATTTATAAGTGCTGGCTCAGAGCAAATTATGCCTATGCCTTAGCCTATGTCCATGTATCCTGGAATATGGAAAAACAAAAAAAGAGTAAATAAGCCACATTAAAAAAAAAAAAGAGAGAGAGCAAATTTTAAGCTCTCCTCCTCTTTTCTGTTAGTTTTTCTCAAGTGCACCAAAGCCCTGACAACTTATTTACT
This sequence comes from Mustela nigripes, assembly GCF_022355385.1. NCBI lineage: Eukaryota > Metazoa > Chordata > Mammalia > Carnivora > Mustelidae > Mustela > Mustela nigripes. The sequence goes on from NC_081559.1 coordinate 165,137,690, forward strand.
ACAGGTAATTATTATCTAGCAAAGTTATTTTCGAATGTCTCCATTTTATTTCCAAAAGATGCATCTTGAGGCATAAATAAAAACAGGTACCTGGGACACAACCATGACAGGTTTTGAAGGCATGGATGTGACCCTAGATGGGCTTGTGAGTATCTGCTCTGTGGCCCTGAGGATTAATGACTGGTGCATTTTCCCAGGAGAATTATAACATTAGCACAGTTGTTAATGTTCTAATTGTGATGTCATGAAAGAGCAAGACTACATCACAACCCCATTTTCCTGGAGGTGGTATGAAATCTGTTACTAGATGAGAGGTCCTGCTCCCTTTTGATAGGTCAGTCTTGATTTAATTTAAATCTAAATACTGGTTGCTGAGAATGCTTTTAAATGATATCAGCACTTAGACTTTACCCAAAACCAACTGAGTAAAAGTCTCTAGAGTGTGGAATTCAGGCATTGACACTCCCCTCCTCATACTCACTCCAGTGTGACACAGAGCCTGTGCCTAGGTTGTGCCATTTAGTTGACTACAGACTAACACAAATTTGTAACTTCGCTTTGCATCTATTAATTTTGTTGTCTGTAATGGGAGCTTCTTGACAGACACACCCTTCCCCACCTTTCCCCCCCAAATGCTGTGTTTTTATCTAACTCCTACTCATTTCCAGGTTTCAGTCATCATCTTGTCATTGCATCAGTAAACCTAGAACACACCCATACATTGACCCCCAAGCCTGGGTTATATGTGTCTTCAGGGCACCGAGCTTATTAGCATTCCATTGCATAGAAATTGACCTTTGCTTATGTTCCTCCCACCAGGACTGGGTGCTCTGGATGAATTTGAAGGTCTTGCCCATCATTGTAATTGAAAACCCTGCCCAGTTTTCTTGGTACTTCTCTGTTCCATGAATTTCAGTATCTAGTCCTGAGTCTTATGACACAATGATATCAAAGTAAATGTATTGTAACAATTTACCACAAATGTTTTGGTGAATTTTAAATTGGGCATAATAATGACAAGAAAAAGAGGTAGTTTGAGTATTTCCTAGGTTCTAACAACAGTAAGTTGCATGTCATATCTTATTTAATCTCATAGTGATCCTTGGAAGTAGATGTTTTTATCCCCATTTTACTAAAGTAGAAACTAAATCTCAGAGATTAATTGCTCAAGGTCATCCACCTGGTAGGTGGTAAAATTAGTACTTAAACCTAGATCTTTCTCAGACCCTTATGCATACTCTTAACTACCACCAGGCTGTCATTACTTTGAGAAACAGATGAAATTAGACTGTCTGTGCTTTTGACACTCCAAGGTGTGTAGAGAAAGAACCCTGGGCTTTTGGGGAACCATGCCTAACAAACAAGATAAAGGGTTCCAGCAATTCCAAAGGAAAGTGAAGTTGATATAAATCCTGCCCTAGGGAAATGGGCCTCTCTACTAGGACCATTTCCTGAAGAGTTTTCATTCCTCTTAGGCCAGTTTCCCAATGCTCTACATAAGCTGTGTCATCAGATTTCTCACTAAGGACTTTAGTTCACGTCCAATCCAGTAGCATAGTCTAAGTGCACACACAGGATGGTGGCCTGCCTACAAGTTGTGTGTCTTATAGCAATTCAGTGATAGTAAATTTACACTCCATTTGACAGTAGCTCTTTGTAGAAGAGGATAAAATGTACATGCATGCCTTCCTCCCTTCTTCCTGGAGCATAGCTCTATGGATGCTTTCCTATAATAAACATACCAGGATTTTTTAAATTTTATGTTAAATTAAATTTATAGTATGTTCTGTTTTCTTCAAGGAAAAGGTAATTTATTAAAACATGTTTTGGAGGTGTGATGAGTCAATATTAAAACTGATGACACAAGGTTATTATCACTTTGACAACTTTGCTTAATTCAGTAAATATTCCTCTGCATAGTAAACATTGGCCACAAAGCCTGTGGTTAATACAAAGTAGGTAGATTGATTGACAAATGGAGTCTGGAGATCCAGGACTCTATGAGTTTATAGATCAGTAGTTTGCTGATAACTAGTGGTGAAGTGGGGTGGGAACACTGATGTGATCTTTAATAGTTAAGTCAATTAAAAAAATGTTAATTGATAAAATATTGCTTCAGAACAGGCTTTTAGACAGACTTGCTAATATATTCAATGGCTTTTTGTTACAGAAGAAAAAAAAATGTGATGGTTAGTAAGAAAGCATTTAAAAAGACTGAATTTGCTCAACAGATAGCTTTATTTATTAGAAGCTTGTGGTTGAAATAAAATTTCCAATGATGTGATTCTACATTGATTTTAAAAGTATTTTTTATTAAGAAAGAAGACCTTAAAGAAGAGGGTTAAGAAAATGTTATCTTAGGCTATCTGTTATTATCTGAAAGTATGTCAATAGTATACACTTCAAAAGAATTGATGGAAAATGCTTATCAGCAGATAATGAAGCCAAATAGATTGTTTTTGACAATATGAGGAATACATTTCTTGGCAAGGTTTTAAAGTATAGACATGAGGGTCATTTTTATGGCTGCTTTTGATGACATTCGTCATTGCTGAATATCTAGATTTTAAAATACTGTGTGTTTTTGTATGGAGAGAATTGCTAGGTAGAGTATATTGTGTTTAAATTAGCTTTGACGGCACATTCATGCACAAGTATAGAATCTGTGTTATTATTTTAATATGTGGTCATTTTCCTGCAACTTACACTCGCTTGTGCTTTATTTTTCTTGTTTATAAGGACTTTTTTAATGCCGCAAGTAGTAGGCTTATTTGGATATCTTAACTCCATCTATTTACTTACAAATATATGATTTAAAAGATTATTATTCACTGAGTAGTGTTGTTAATTTGTCAAGTTAAATCACATGTTTATACAAAAACTACGTATTTGAGATATGATCTATTTGAATATTTTTAGTCCATCACTAAATTTTTATTGTAATTTAATTTTGAAAAGAGCATAAACAAAATTTCAAAGAAGACAAACAGGGTAACATCTGATTAGGAATTACTACTTTGGGAAGCTTAATTATATAAATGTATGTATACATGGGAAGTAGTAATATCTTCCGTAATATCTGTTTTCTATATTATTATCTAATGTATAAAACAGTTATTTGTACAGTGTGTGAAAAAGCTGGGTGGGTCACTGAAAAGTGGGTCATCTGTGGAGAGCAGCCTTGAATTTATTCATTGCTGGATCAAAGCCTGTTATAGAAGCGCTTTTCAGAAATATGGAAAGTGATTATTAATGATAACATAAATCATTCAAAGGAAGTAGCAGAGGTATGAGTCTTAAAAAATGCACAACTGTGTAGACAGTAAGTGCTTTATTGAATGTCAGTCTGAGATTGGCAAGTGGGCTGCAAAATGAGTTGACTTTATGGTTGTAGGTCATGGAGTCATCCACCTTCTGATGCACCATTCATTAGATGAGATTCTTAAAGAAATCTCAATACCTGCTCACTGGAGCAGAAATACATGAGATTTTGAAGCTCTTGTTTTATACATGTTGTAGAAACCTTTAGAAATGCTGAACCTTGTGCTATTTTTTCACTCTGAATTGTAAAAACTGGTCAAATTGGTCAAGCATCTTCTATGCTCAACATTCCACTAGATGGAATGAAGGATCCAACAATGAAGAAGGCAGCTCTGGCCTCATGGCCTCATAACTTAAGGAGATCAGACAGGAACAACCTAAAGCAGCACACAGTGTATGTCGTATCTTAGATGTACAAAGAGGGGCTATTGGGATACATTTCACCTGGAGAGATCAGGAAAGATTTCCTAACGAAAGTGTGAATAAGCAAAGAGTCAAAGATAGGGATGAACAATGGGGAAAAGAGGTTCTAGACAGAGAGATTTTAAGTAGAAATGTCAAGAGTGTAGCACTTTCTCAGGAAGAAGCAGGGAGTTGGTTGAGCTAAAAGTGAAAAGTGTGGAAGGAAGATATACTAAATTGGATGTATGTGTCTCAAACCATACTTCGCCAAAGCTTTGATATGTAGGATCCATTTGTAAAAACTGTGCCCATCTCTAAGACTTAGAGTAAGTGGGTTGTTGTCTATGAAGCTTTCTCCTCAGAAGACACCCAGAAAATGTAAAAAACATTGAGTCTGCCCTGCAAATGGAGAGCATATGTGCATGAATGCAGAATAATCATTATTGACACTGATAATTTCTTTATAAGATGTTATTTAATCCTTAGGTGTTACCCAAATGACTTTATGCAAAAATAGTGGTTAGTCCTTACCAAGCCTTTCTTCCAGTAAGAGGTTTGAGTCCTTTTTAGCCAAAAGCAGTGTAGTTTATTTTAGCACAACTTAGACCTCTCCCCTTGGTCTTGTTGAAAACATTAATTTTCTGTTGGTCATTTGCCATGGTAGTTCTTTACTATTTCTACCATTGTGTGTTGTTTTCTCTCTACCTCCAGCTTAAAGTATTATTAACATTCCCTTTTGGGGGTCCATTTTGGCTCAGTGTTAATTAGGAGTTTTTGCTTCTTTCTCCTGATCATAGAGAACAAGTGAGTTTGGGTATGTGCCAGCAGTTAAAGCCAGACAAACTTTCAGCCATTTTGGTGACAACTCACCTAGCAATAGCAATATGAATGGTTTTCTGGCTGAATGCTTTTAGCCAAATCCCACACTATAAAAATAAAAGATGTTGGTATCATTGGTGTATAACCATTCTTCTCCTTATATACAACCCATTTTCAATAGGATATTTGTACATCTCTGCATATATGTACTATTTCCTTTGTGGATTGTCTGCAGCAATATTTTTATACCTGACTGTATTCCTGTTCCCACCCTGGCTTCTCTCAGCTTTAATTGTTGAGTGTAAATAAACTTATTTTTATTCATCACAAAGTTGACTATAACTATGCCAGGCCCTGTGTGACACAAAACTGATTTTCAGCCAGTATGGGAAGATGTCCATGATAGTTGTTAAAATCCTGTCTGAGTAACCTGCTCACTCCAGCCGTTTTTCAGCCATTTTATACACTTCCCTTGGAATTCAGTCTCCCTATGGTTCACACTGGGCACATAGCAATAATATTCTAGATCCCTGCTCTAACAACTAGGCCAGGCCTTGGTGCTGATGGGTTAGTGTCCCTGCCATGTTGTTAGTTAACTATTTTAAACATCTCCCTGGACATACAAATAGAACATGGTCTCTGTTCTTAAATCACTCATATTCTTGGAGAGTAAACAGTGTATTATATATACAGTATATATAATTACCAAACAGTGTGCTTTAAATATTTACATTTGTACACATCTATTTTATCTGTCACCACAAGAAAGTTTATACAAGAAAAAAATCCATTTAAAATAAACACCTTAGAAAGTTAGTAAGAAGTGATACAATTTTATTCTTATGTATAGGCATAATTTAAAAATGGATATTCCTTAGCTATCACAAGAGAAAATATTATAGTAATTACATAAAATAATAGAGTAAAGAAGCCAAAGCATACTGACCAAAGACATCAAAACACAAAAAATCCAGCAGGATAAGAAATAAGGAACTATGGATTTACAAACAACCAAAAATGCAATTGTAACTCTTTGCTTATCAGTAATTAAACATAAATGGATTAAATTATCAAATCAAAAGACATAGAATGGTTAAATGAATAAAAAACAAGATCTAACAACATGTTGCTAACCAGAAATTTAAATACTTTAGCTTTAAAGACACATACACACTGAGGATGAAGAAATAGAAAAGACATTTCAAGCAAATGACAACCAAAAAAAGCAGGGATAGCTATAGTTCTGTCAGACTAAATAGACTTTAAACTAAAATTGGCAAAAAGAGACAAAGAAGGCTATTATATAATATTAAAGATGTCAGTACATCAAGAAGGTACAACAGTTATAAATATTAATGGATCAAAGAAGAGTTTAAAGGGAAAATACAAAAAATATTCTTATAAAAAAATGGAAACAACATATCAGAAGTTATAAGCTATAAAAGGCAACAAAAGCATTTCTGAGAAGGAATTTCATAGCAATAAATGCCAACCTTAAAAAGCAGGAAAGATCATTAAAAAAGAAAACAAGAAAGAGCCTAACTGAATGACCTAGAACTGTGCTCTAAGGAACTGTGCTCTAAGAAAAAGAAGAACGAACTGAGCCCAAAGTTAGCAGAAGAAAAAAATCATAATAATTAGAGCAGAAATAAATGAAATAGAGAAGTGAAAAGCAATAGAAAGGATTAACCAAACTAAGAGTTGGTTTTTAAAATGCTAAACAAAATTGGCAAACCCTTAGCCAGACTAACCAAGGGAAAAAGAGAAAAGATCCAAATCAACATAATTATAAATAAAAAAGGAAATACTACAACAAAAAGAACAGAAATTCAAAGGATCATAAGAGGCTACTATGAAAAACTATATGCCAAAAACTGAGACAGTCAAAAAAAAATGGAAAATTCTTAGAACATTCAAGATTGAATCAGGAAGAAACAGAAAATCTGGAAAAAAAAAAAAAAAAAGGACAATTGCTAATAGGGAGATTGAATCAGTAGTAAAAAATCTTCCAAGAAAGAAAAACCCAAGACCAGATGGCTTCACTGGTGAATTTTGCCAAGCATTTAAAGAACTAACACCAATCCTCAACTCTTTTTTAGAAAATCAAAGAGGAAGGAATACTCCCAAATTTATTTCATAAGATCAACATTATTCTGATACCAAAATGAGAAAAGGACACTACTAGAAAGAAAACTACCAGCCAGTATATCTGATGAATATGAATGCAAAAATTCTCAATAAAATACTGGAAAACCGAATTCAGCCGCACATTAAAAGGACCATTCACCATGATCAAGTAGAATTTATCCGTGAGATGCAAGTATGGTTCAACATATGCAACATAGCCAAATCATCAATGTGATATACTACATTAATAAAATGAAAGAAAAGAAACATATGACTGTTTCCATAGATGCAGGAAAAGCACCGAACAAATGTCAACATCCATTTTGTGATAAAAATGTAACAAATTTGGCATAGAAGGAACATATCTCAACATAATAAAGACCATACCTAACAAGCTTACAGCTAACATTATACTCAATGGTGAAAAAATGAAAACGTATCCTTTAAAATCAGGAACAGGTCATAGATGTCCATTCTCACCACTTCTATTCAACATAATACTGGAAGTCCTGGCTAGAACAATGAGGCAAGAAAAAGCATTAGATGTGAAAACAAAGAAATTTGCAAGTGATATAATTTTATATCCAAAAAATCTTGAAGAGTCAACCAAAAAATTGTTGGATTTAATCAAGAATTTAATAAAGTTGTAGGATCAGAATTAACACTCAAAAATCAGTAGTGTTTCTATACTAAGAACAAATTTTTTTAAATTTTATTTTATTATTTTTTTTCGGTGTTCCAAAATTCATTGTTTATGCACCACACCCAGTGCTCCATGCAATATGTGCCCTCCATAATATCCACCACCAGGCTCACCCAACCCCAGACCCCTCCCCTCCAAAATCCTCAGTTTGTTTCTCAGAGTCCACAGTCTCTCCCCACCCTCCGATTTCCCCCCATTCACTTCTCCTCTCCATCTCTCAATGTCTTCTGTGTTATTCCTTATGCTCCACATGTAAGCGAAACCATATGATAATTGTCTCTTTCTGCTTGATTTATTTCACTCAGCATAATCTCTTCCAGTCCCATCCATGTTGATACAAAAGTTGGGTATTCATCCTTTCTGATGGAGGCATAATACTCCATTGTATATATTAAAAAGATATAAATTGATCCTATTTACAATAGCATCAAAACCAATAAAATACTTAGCAATAAATTTAACTAAAAAGAGGAAAGATCTCTATTCTGAAAACTATAAGACACTGATGAAAGAAATTGAAGCCACAAATGGAAACTATCTAAAGATGTGTTCATGTATTAGAAGAATTAATATTATCATATGAATACTACCAAAAACCACTATAGGTTCAATGCAATCTCTATGAAGATTCCAATGGCATTTTTTTTTTTTTAACGCAGAAGTAGAAAAAGAACTCCTAAAATTTATATGGAACAGCAGAAGACCCCCAAATACCCAAGAAATCCTGAGAAAGAAAAACAAAGCCTGAGGCATCACACTTCCTGATTTCAAACTATACTATAATCATCAAATGAGTATGGTAATGGCATAAAAACAGAGAAATAGATCAATGGAACAGAATTGAGAGCCCCAAATAGACCCAAGTATATATGGCCAACTAATACTTATAAGGGAGACAAGAATACTCAATGAAAAAAAAATCTTCAATAAATGGTGCTGAAATAATTGGATATTCACATGTAAAAGAATGAAACTGGACCCACATTTTACACCACTGACAAAAATTAACTCACAATGGATTAAAGACTTTAATGTAAGATCTGAAACCATGAAACTCCTAGAAGAAAAATATAGAATAAAGCTCCCTGACAAGGATTGTGGTAATGATTTTTTTTTTTTTTTTTTTTTTTTTTGGATATGGCACCTAAAGCACAAGCAACAAAATAAACAAGCAGGACTAATTCAAACAAGAAAGAAAGAAAGCAAGCAAGAATGAAAGAAAGAAAGGAAGGAAGGAAGGAAAAGAAAAGAAAGAATCCATAAAGTGAAAAGAAATTCCCTACAGAATGGGTAAAATATTTGCAAATTATATATCTGATATGGCATTAGTATGCAAAATATATAAAGAACACATACAACTCAATTGCACAAAAAATTTAACCCAATTTAAAAATGGACAAAGGACCTAAATAAACATTTCTCTAAAGATGATATGCAAAAGCCCAACAGGTACATGGAAAGATGCTCAACATCACTAGTTATTAGAGAAATGCAAATTAAAACAGCAAAATATCAACTCATACCTGTTAGAACGGCTATCACTAAAGACAAGAGATAACAAATGCTGGCATTAATGTAGAGAAAAACCACTGTGCTCTGTGGGTGGGACTGTAAGTTAATATAACCAGTATGGGAAAAGGTGTAGGGGATCCTTGAAATAGTAAAAATAGAACTACCATATGATTCTGCAATCCCACTTCTGGGAACCTAACCAAAGGAAACAAAATTACTAATTCAAAAAGATAACTGCACCCCCATGTTCATAGCAATATTATTTACAATAGTCAATCTAAGTGTCCATCAATGGATGAATGGATAAAAAAGTTTGGAATATAAATACAATATAATGTTATTGAGCCATAAAAAATAGACAATCCTAACATTTGTGACAACATGGAGGGATATTGAATGCATCATGCTAAGTAAAATAAGTCAGACTGAGAAAGACAAGTACTATATGATCTCATTTATTTGTGGAATCTAAGAAAACAAAAACAAAAATCTAACCAACCAACAAAACCAAAACAAGAGACATAGGAAAAGAGGTCAGATTTGTAGTTATCCAAGGCAAAGGATAGAGGAAGGGGAACTGGAGGAAAGTAGTCAGTAAGTACACACACTTCCAGTTATAAGATAAATCAGTCTTAGGGGTGTAATGTGCCACAGGGTGACTATAGCTTACACTGCTGTAGGATATACAGGAAAGCTGTTAAGAGAATAAATTCTAAGAGTTCTCACCAAAAGAGAAATTTTTTCCTTTATTCTTTCTTTTTTTTTTTTTCATTGTACTTATAGAAGATGGATGGTGGCTGAACCTACTGTGGTAATCCTTTCACAATATATGTAAATTAAAGCATTATTCTGTACACCTAAAATGTATGTAGTCATATATATCAATTATTTCACAGTAAAACTAGAAATAAAAAGGGACTCAATACTATGTGAATCTTTTAAAAATAAAAATATCATCCAGCCTCTTTTAAATACAGTGGGACACATTTTAAACTTAAATTCAGGTGACATATCCCACAATTAAAGGTTTTTTGTTTTGTTTTGTTTTGTTTTGTTTTGTTTGACAGAGAGATCACAAGTAGGCAGAGAGGCAGGCAGAGAGAAAGAGAGCCTGATGTGGGGCTCGATCGCAGGACCCTGAGATCATGACCTGAGCTGAAGGCAGAGGCTTAACCCACTGAGCCACCCAGGTGCCCCCATATCCCACAGTTAAATTATATCACCTCGAATGGGTAAACTGCCTCTAATAAAGCTGGATATTAACAGACTGTGGGCTCCTTGAGCTCCGACACAAGTCTATTCATATTCGTTTTCTTAGTGGAATCCATTCTCCATCTTCAGAAAATGCTACTCAAATTTCTGGTTCCAATTAGCCCATGAATTTGGTAAGTCCATGGACAGCAGTGATATGTAGGGGTTCACTCTTTCATTTTTTGTTTTTTGAACTAAAACTAGATTCAAAATGCCCAAGATATTTGATATTTTCTAATGCTTTCACAATAAATCAAATATATTTACAGAACAGGAATTCTGTGTTAATCAAAGATAAAGTAACATAAACAATTAATGATTTGTTTTTGTTACACTCTCCTTTTATAAAAGAGAAGGAGGTTCTAAAAAACAGCTGTGAATTTCAGGCTTTAAGTACAAAACAAAGATATAATTTCTAAGGATTCTAGATTAGGATAGTTTCAGACCCAACTCCTAATGCGTGAACTGCAATATTATAGTTAGAATTGCTATTTATCAGGTGATTCAATCCCATTTGATCTTAAGATTTTGTTTGTTGTTTTTGTTTTTCACAGTACAGCAGGAAAGCAAACTGACTTATTTTAGAAATATGTTTAAAAAGTGAAGATTGAAAAAGCAATGGTTTTCCCTTCATCTTATATTAACTAGAAAATAAATGGAACACAGAACTTTCACTCTCTGATGTTCTGAATATTCGAGGTCTAATACCTTATCAAACTGTTACACTACATTTATGTAAAATTTGAATGAAGCATTCCTACATATAGTATCTCATTCTATGTAAACTTTATTATTCCCATGATACAGGTTTCATTTGTATTGCTTTACAGGTGAATGTAACAAAAGACAAAGGATTCTATGGACTTGACCAAGGTCTCAAGATGCAGGACTGGAATCTAATTCTCCTGATTTTTGAGGCTTTTAGGGATGGGATTGTAGTAGGTGGAGGGTAGAGTACTTGTTTCAGTCACTAAACAAGGGCAAATATCACTATAATAATGGTCTTTGATTAAATTTCTTCAAAATTGGGGCACCTGGGTGGTTCAGTCATTAGGCATCTGCCTTTGTCTCAGGTCATGATCCCAGGATACTGGGATCGAGCCCCACCTCAGGCTCCTTGCTCAGTGGAGAGTCTGCATCTCCCTCTCCCACTCCCCCTGCTTGTGTTCCTTCTCTCTGTCTAAAAAAATAAATGAAATCTTAAAAAAATTTTTTTCAAAAATTAAAAATTATATAAGATCCATTCTTAAAAATTTATTTTTAAAATGTGAGAATTAGGGGCGCCTGGGTGGCTCAGTGGGTTGAGGCCTCTGCCTTCGGCTCGGGTCATGATCCCAGCGTCCTGGATGGAGCCCCAAGTCGGGCTCTCTGCTCATCAGGGAGCCTGCTTCCTCCTCTCTCTCTGCCTGCCTCTCTGCTTACTTGTGGTCTCTGTCTGTCAAATAAATAAATAAAATCTTTAAAAAAAAATGTGAGAATTAACCAAAACATAGATTGTTACAATAGCGATTAGCATGCTATTATCAAATAAAAAACAAAGAAACAAAAAAACCAGAACTGCCTAATCTTTACATTTATAAGATTCTGGATAAGTTTTGTGGCCTGCTTCGGGTGCTTACTTCTGCAATACCAGCCAACTGCTCACAATGTGCTTAAACCATGCAAATGCATCACAAATCATCCTAAATATAGAAAATGCATTTGCATCTTCCATTAACCAAAAGTCTGGGAAAATAGTGTAATTCGGCATCCTGGAGGTGATGAAGAACAAACAGGTCCCAGAGAGATGTTTATGAGCTTCTCATGAATGCCCACAATACTCAAGAATGAACTGCTCTTTTCATTCAGAAACATTGCACTCTTACATGTACTGGGCTCAGCCAACATGTCTTCAGAAAATTATTCCTTTGGGTCCAACCAATGTTTATTGAGCAACTACAGTGTACCAGAGATTGGGTTGCAGAGATGCAAAGATGAAGTAGGAAACCTATGCTTTCCCTTAAGTAATTTAGACATTTTCTAGTGCCTAGAGATCCTTTGCTTGAGAATCTAAGATTATTATTTTCTAAATTATTTAAACTTTTGCTTACAGTGTGACTTTTTTATATTATGGGTAGGAAAATGTCACACATGATTGGTTTTGGTTCAATAATTTAATCATGGTCCAGTTTCTATAAACAAATTCTTTTTATTTCTAATGCTTCAATATTTTAAGAATTAATAAAATAAAATGTTTTGAGTTTTTAAAAATGGAACTCAATACATTAGCTATTTTGCAATTTCTCCAAATAGTTTAAACAGATATTTAAAACGTCTCATTCATTTTTCTTTCAAGTTTCCCATTCTTCGGAAGCAATAATGAATATCACTAAAAGGATCTCTCTTTCCTCTTTCTTTGTGTGTGTGTATATATAGCAAATAATTCAATGATTTTAATTCTGAAGCTGGTGAGATCATGTCCTGTTTTCCTTCTGGCCTAAAGGTGCCTTTCATAGCCTTTCATTTTCATATTGACTTTCCCCAGGACCTAGTTGGAGGTTCAATCAGTGAAATAAAATTACATTACAATTATTTCTTAGAGAAATATGACAGCTAGAATTTTTATGTTAATTAATCTTTGGTTTTTTATTATTGTGTGACTACCTATCATAAATTTCCTTGTAATTCAGTTTTAGTACATTCTATAAATTATTTTAGTTTATTCCAGCATTAACCTGACTTGCAAATGGTTAAATTTGCAGAGCCTTTCATGCTCTAAAACCCAGTATGCTCTATATTAACATCTGAAGGAATGGTTTTGATATTCAGAAATAATTGTAATAGCAAGAATAAACCACAACTCACTGAATTCGTGGTCAGATTATATTCTCGTTATCATGTTAGATTCTATGTAAGTAAATTAGTACATCTTAAACATGACGAATAATAATTCACAAACATACTGATACTTCCCTCGGACTCGGACTGAAGAACAAACAGGTCGCTGCTGTTCTAGTCAAGCGTCTGCAGCCACATGAGGAAGCTCCTGCTTCCTCACCTGCATACCCAGTTAAACACCATCTGTTTCCTGTTTTAATGTGATATCTCATAGTTTTTCCAAACCTTTCACATCAGTAAGCACAATCCTAATAGACAGTTAACATGAATTAAGAAGCGTGTTTTCACTAAAACTGTGTTCTAGCTTTCTGTCTCTCTTTCTTATTTTCCGAAATGTGTTAACACTGCACTAGCTGCTCCAAACTACTTCAACAGTGTGAAATTCCCCAGATTAACCGAGGTTATTTACAGTGTATTGATCAGACTCTGGTGTTCAGGTGCTGGGTGATGGGCAGTGCAGAGGCACACATGCCTCAAAAAAAAAAGCTGGAATTTTAAGTTATGTGTGGGAGGAAGAAATATCCCCCCTCATCTTGCCACCTTCTCTAATAGCTATAGCCTCCCTGCTCATCCCTCCCGTCTCCATTGCCTTCCCACATGGAATTATCAAAATTATGAATGTCCGAGCAACCAGATCAGTTGTGAATCTACTTTATGTATGCTCTTTATGGTTGTTACTGTTTTCATTTGTAACACCTTGACTGGCTGAAGTCAAATCAATCAGTTAATGATGCACATTTTGGTTTCCCATAAATTATGGATAATAAACGTGTTTCCCTTGGAAAAGTGGTTTGAGTCTTATGGAATAAATGAATACAGTGATGTGCAAAAGACTCTAACCTTTAATAGATTTCCAAGCATCTTCTTGCCTTCCATTCTTACAAGAATGTGTGCTAATGATTTTATTCTTGGACCTTTGTTAGCCAAGAAGCTTACTGGTTAAGTCATTATGGAGCCTTTTGAATGTAAGTTGAATATGAATTTGAATATGAATTGTTTATGAACGTCAGACACATTGCTAGTATGGAAGACATATAATGGGATTTGTCTTTCTCAAACTTTGGCATCAAAATGACCCAAATATGTTAGTTAAAACACAGAATTCTGGGCCCTACATTCACCCAGAGTTTCTGATCTGATAGTTGCATCATGAAACCCAATAATTTGTATTTGCAACAAGTTTGTTGGGGAGGCTGTCACAATTGGGCCCAGGACCACACTTTGGGAACCACTGATACATTGTGTGGAGCTGTATTAACTTGCATTTTAGACCTGGCTCTGCCCCTTAACAGCTGTATGACCTTGAAAAAGTTATTAACCCCTGAAAACGTCAGTTTGCTCAGCTGTAAAATGATGGTAATACCCACTTCATGGGGTTGTACTGAGATTAAATAAGATGATGCATGCAACATGCTTAGCCCGGTGCCTGGGGAAAAGGGCAATTCAATAAATAGCTATTCAATAAATGTCAGTATCATGCTCCTGATCTGTTTAGGGGAAAGAATGCAGTGTGGACCATTTCTGTATTTCACCATACTAAATCTGAAGGAGGGAAAGGAAGCACAGACAAGTAGTATAAGAATATATAAAAATAACATTGGGGAGGGTATGTGCTTTGGTGAGTGCTGTGAAGTGTGTAAACCTGGTGATTCACAGACCTGTACCCCTGGGGATAAAAATATATGTTTATAAAAAATAAAAAATTAATAAAAAAGAAAAAAAAAGAATATATAAAAATAGATGGAAACTTCCCAAGAATTAAATATAACTTGGTTTAAACACAAATAAATTATCCCTTTGATAATTGTCTCAGAGTTGTACTTTATCTTAGCCACTGGAATCACATCCTAAAATTTGTTTCTATTCCACACTCAAGTTAGATATTAAGTTGATTTCCCTCCCCTGTTTAGTTCTGGGGATTCTCAGCCATGAAATAAAGTGTTTATTAAATTCAAACTCATCTTCAGATTCACCTAGTAAAGCAATTTATAAATTAAAAATATAAAAATAATACATGTATTCATATTCATAACACAAATATAGTAGTTTTGATATATATATATGTCTTTCAGTAAATTTTGATTTTCTCAATATCAAAACACTTCTTGTGTGTGAATAATCAAGATTTTATATGTACTCATGGAGTTAGAAGAGATCTTAGTGATTAGTTTTCTGATGTAAACCTCGAATAGGTAACATGTCTTATAAAAACACAAAATATTACCAAATGTATTTTACCAAATAAATACGAAATGTACAAATAAATACCCAATGTATTTTAGGTTTAGTGAGGGCAAACATTGTCATTACCATTTTACAAGGTGAGGCCACTGACTTAAAAGTGTAAATGTTCTCTCAGGTGATAAAAATAATTAGAGACAAAGACAGAGTGAAACCAAGATGTATTGAATCCAAGCAAATTTTCATTAGCATAAGTATCTCAAGTGTGAAACTAGGCTTTGAAATTGTCAAGCAATAGGTTTTTGATTCATTCAGTCACTTAGTAACCATTTACTGAGTGCTTACTATGTGCCAGTATAGGAACCGGATATAGAATTACCATACCACCCATATGAGGTCAAGAATTACTATATCCAGCAAACAGACTCCAAGTCCTTTTTTTTTTTTCATGATTTGTATCACACTCACAATCTGTGCTTCCAACTTAATATTTGCAACCACAACTGAAATTAGGATCATCTTCAAAAATAAAATACTGAAAACTCACTTTAAAAGTTGTTTCATGAATAAAACCTGAGCATTTATTTTATCTAAGTCTATACCCTAAAGTAAGAATATTTGAAAATACACGACTGTAAGTAAATCTGTACATATTTATATGCAGTTATTTCATGAATTATAAAATGTGGGCACTGGACAAGCTGATTGTTAAGATCCCTTCCATTTTTAATATTCTGTTTCTAGGATTCAAAAGTATTTGAGATGTAAATGGGTATTGTGTTGGTTTACCACATGTTTGACATAATAAATGTTCATATTTATTAAAGCTTAACTTTCCATAATTTTTTCAAAGGAATTTATATCAGAAGCTGTATGGCCCTAAAATATATAGATATAGCTAATATTTTGAGCATGTCATATAAATGGTCATATGGTATATGACCATATAACTTTTTAACTTCTTTTACTTAGCAAAATAATTTTGGTATTCATCTATGTTGTTGCATATATCAGAAGTTTTTGCTTTTTATTGCTTAATATTATTCTGTTGCATGGATGCCACATAATATTTTTATCCATTCACCAGTTGATAGACTTTTGTGTTGTTTCCAGTTTGGGACTGTTGTACAAAAGCTTCTGTGACTATTTACATAGATACATTTGTGTGGACATGTGCTTTCATTTTTCTGGACCGCAAACATAGGAGTGGGATTATTGGGTCATATGGAAAGTATTTGTTTAATTTATAAGGCACTTTTATAAGGTTGCTATATCATTTGTATTCTCACCAGCAATGTATGGGAGAAAAGAATAAAAAATAAAATTTGGCATTCTCAAATTGTACTCCTATCTATATAATCACAAGTATTTATGTAGTATTTAATCACACTGAATATATTTGGATATTATTCATTATAATCTTATACCATAAGAATGTATTCTGTTACTTATGCAAAAAGTTCTGATTAGTTTTTGGTTATTCTTTTTCTTTGCCTACCTTTAGAGATTTTTTTTTTTTTTTGGTCATTATTACTAACCAGAGTAGTTATTTTTAGTAAAGCAATATCTTGTTATCATGATTAAAATATTTTTTGAAAATTTTTTGCATATCATCAATGATAGGAAGAGATGGGACCAAGGATATTTATATGGAAAAGACAAGGCCAAGAAAACTGGGAATGTGTCTTTCCCAACATCATAATGTGTAGATGTAAGAGAGTAGGGAGCCTGGCCAAGGCTGGACCAGTCTTATGTATGAATGGGTCATCAGAACTAGAGGCTTGAAATCAAAATCAGGAACCACACTGTCAAGTCAAAGAGGAGTCAAAGAGCCACGGGGAAATGACAGTCTGGGATATTGTGAGTGGGAAGTAAAATGGGCAATGGCTGGGCAAATTTTGGAAGTAGAAGAGACTGACACCCTCAGTTCAGTTTCTTTACATTCTTTGCATGTTTGTGTGTGGTAGGTCAAGGTGATTTAAAGAGGGAAAATGGACAGAACAAATATTTCCAACAGTTAAAGATTTAGTGTGCTCTTTACCCAAGTGTATATTGCATATATTAATTTAGTTATAATTGAGGCTCAGAAATCACCCCCCAAGATCCCTATGTCAACACAAATTAGTAGTTCTTTATTCATCCTTGTCAACCTGTAAAATCTCATAAAGATAAAACCCAAAACTTTATGAAAATAGTTCCTGTTTGAAGTTTGGGTTACAATGGTTTTAGAATTTGGCAATTCAAGGTTTCAGAACATATTCCTTACCCTTATTGAGAATCTCCCTTTATAAGCAACTCCCCCCCTTTGGAGATACAATTTCAAGTTCAGACTTCTAATGGCCATTACATAAGCAACAAGCTGACATCCGTGGGACTAGAAAGTGGCAGGGATACAAGCAGATAAGAGATGTGCTGGTGGTCACCCACTCTAATATAAAGCACCCTAGTGGTCTTTATGCAGGGGCCATTGAAGCCCACCTACGACTCAGATTCTGTTTTCAGGCTCAGAGGTAGGAGAAAGCCAAGAATTTGGCAGTCAAACGTACTTGGGCCAGCTGAATCCACCCAGCTGGCCCTAATAACCCAATTTATTTACCTGGTTCTCTCATCTGCTTTCATGCTTGAGTTGGTTTCTGAAGAAGAAATTGATTTCCCCAAAATTGGGCTCTACTGATTCTTTTCCCAGAAAATAACAGGCAAAATAATGTACTCATTGTGGTTGGGTCTTATGTATATTTCTGAGAGTTGAATCACCACTGGCTATGATTTTCCCAGAATTGTCTGATTACTATTATCTGTTTTTTGGGCTTCCCAAATAGTCTTCTCTACCCAGCTGTCCTGATGGTTGTCTATTGTTTTTTATCATCAGCTATAGTAGGTCTGATTATTGTCCAGATCTCAGCCATTCCCACCATATCTCATTTCCATACCAACTTATCCATGACACTATCACTGTGCATGTTCATTTTAGGAGGGAGGATGCATGAAATAATGGAGAAGAGGGAAGACTTCAAAGATACAATTTTAGATGGAGAGACAGATGTGGAGGAGGAAGAAAAGCATGAGAGCCTTCAATGATGGTATGAAGTGGATGCCCAATAAGCAGATAAATGAGAAAAGCAAACTAAAACAAAACAACAAAAAGGAGTGGAAAGAAACAGAAGAGTTCTTAAGAAAAATATAGGGAGAAATAAGGACAAAGAAGAGTAGGGACCTGAAAAAAAGAGAAAACCAAGTCACTGATGTGAATGGCATGCACTGAACTATAGAGAAGGGCTCACTAAGATTGTATTTTCTAAATTAATATTGAAATTCAATTTGTGATTTTCCTGTCACTAATTTATACAATTCAATCTTAAATGATATTTCTGTTCTTAACTAGAACATAGTCTGACTTCCAGTAGAGGTGTTGACTTTGTATCATTAAGAACTGTAACTACTTGGGGCACCTGGGTGGCTCAGTGGGTTAAAGCTTCTGCCTTCGGCTCAGGTCATGATCCCGGGGTCCTGGGATGGAGTCCGGCATTGGGCTCTCTGCTCAGCGGGGAACCTGCTTCCCTTCCTCTCTCTCTGCCTGCCTCTCGGCCTACTTGTGATCTCTCTCTGTCAAATAAATAAATAAAATTTAAAAAAAAAAAAGAACTGTAACTATTTTCTAACTGGATCAGGGTAAGAAAGCATTCCTTTTTGATATATAGTTTACACACTTTTTAATATTTCTATAAATCAGTCTGATTTGGGGAGAGGAGCAAAAATATATCAAATAAGACTGTTTTCCTTTTGTTTTTCAAAAAGATATTAATGTGATTTTCTCCTTAGTTTGAAAACTGGAGAAATTCCCATTTTACTTCGGATGACATTGTTATTTTATTTTATTTTATTTTATTTTTTAAGATTTTATTCATTTATTTGACAGAGAGAGATCACAAGTAGGCAGAGAGACAGGCAGAGAGGAGGAAGCAGGCTCCCCGCTGAGCAGAGAGACCAATTCGGGCTCTATCCCAGGACCTTGAGACTATGACCTGAGCCAAAGGCAGAGTCTTAACCCACTGAGCCACCCGGGGGCCCCGACATTGTTATTTTACAAGGAGCTAAGGTGAGTAGCAAGAGGTTATTCTACAATGTGCCTGGTCTTGAGAGTAGTTCCCTTAAGCTCTACCGCCTGGAAAAAATCTATCTTGAGGCTCTCTTATTTCAGGACATGCAAAAGCAATACCTGAAGACAAAAGGTGTTAATATCATTAGGATAGTTCCTATTCCTTTTCAATTCCTAACTCCTACCTCATGTATTCCGAGTTGACAAATCTATTCTGGTTTGACTCTCCCCTCCTGAAAGCCCAGCCCAGAGTAGATAAGTCACATTATGTCTTGCTTTTGAACATCATCTCCAGTAATCAAGATCCTGGAATCAGGATTTTACTGGTGATTTTTGATGAGGTGCTAGACAGGCAAGAAGAGAGATCTTCTCCAGCTGATCTATACTCATACCATTAAGATGCCTGTTGTTGACATGACTTTGTCGAAAAGTTATAGCTTGCTATTATCACATGTTCCATGTGAAGATTTCAGTGTGCCTTTCTGAAGTCACAGCCTCTTGCATGATTATACTTACAGGGGGAGGAAATGATTGCATCTTATCAAGAATCACCCTACTAGCCTTAATGAAGCCACGGAGGATGGTAATAATGGGCTACAAATGAAGACATCTTCCTACAAATAATAATAGTAATTATCATTTAGATAGCATCTTTCAACCAAAGACCTTCTACTTATACATGTTTCTCATCCCATTCCTCCAGAGAAGGTGATGTGAAAGAAGAAATTTGTGAAAACCTAAAAGTGATTTAAGAGTTCCACTTTCTAGTTTTCTGAGCCCAGGCTTTTGTCCTGGTGCTGAAGGAAAAATATGAAAGATATGAATTAGAAACTGGTGAGTGGGGAACAGAGGTGGTTTTCTTTTTCTTTCTTTTTTTTTTTTTTTTAAGATTTTATTTATTTATCAGAGAGAGGGGGAGAGAGCGACGAGCACAGGCAGGCAGAATGGCAGGCAGAAGCAGAGGGAGAAGCAGGCTCCCTGCCGAGCAAGGAGCCCGATGTGGGACTCGATCCCAGGACGCTAGGATCATGACCTGAGCCGAAGGCAGCTGCCCAACCAACTGAGCCACCCAGGCGTCCCCAGAGGTGGTTTTCTTTGCAGAATAAAAAAATTAGAATGAAGAGAGAACATTGGTGTATATTGTAAAGGAGCATGCTTTCTATTTCCCGCTTTCTTCTTTTTACTGACTAGAATGAGGATGTAATGGCAGGAACTGAAGCAGCTATCTTAAAACATGAGATTAAAGTCATGTAGTATATACATACAGTTGAGCAGCTAGACAGAAGGAACCTGGTTCTGCACACTGAGATGACCATATCAGCCCTCAACTGTTTCTGCTGAGTGTTACAGGAGAGAGGAATGAACTGTTTGTTACCTTGTTTAAGTCACTGTATTTTGGGGTTCCTTTTTTAACAGGAAATTATCCTAATTCAAAACTTCTTTCACTCAAACATCCACTTTTCAAGGTCTCAATGATGCTTCTCTGAAATATTTACTGTTTTTCACTTTCAAGGAATGTTGTTATTCTACATGCTCTACCCATTTTGTCTCATCTCTTCTTTACAGTTCTCTGGACAGTTTCCTTAAATGTTAACTTCTCTGTATGGCCTTTTCTGATTCCCCGAGTGAGTTATTTATGACCAGAGTAGGGGGAGGATTATAATTATAGCTTTGCATGTATACCTCTACCCTTGCACTCTTCACATTCACAGATTCTGACCCTTGGTAGGGTACTAAGTAAACAATACATCTTGTTAAATAAATTATTTCTCCAGGCTTCAATGGACTTGCCTTTCTCTAAATTCTTTTTCTCCAGTTTTCTCTACCACAAAATTTAGCACACTTGGGTATTTTTTATATCCTAAGGTTTTGCAAAAAGTTTTGGTCATTTATTTATATATCCCACAGTTCTCAGAAATAAACAACTAGCAATCATGGGTTAGCTTGTCCCCAGAGGATCAAAGGCAAAATTAAAGATTATTCTCCACAAACCACTATTCTACAGTCACCTTAAAGGATTGAGCCAATATCATTTCAAGGGCCCACTTTACAGGTAGTGGTGTTTGTCTTTTCCACATTTCATTCATTCATTCATTCATTCATTCATTCAGTGAACAAACATTTATTGAGCACCTAATATATAACCAGACATTGTTTTAGGAGCTTAGAATACGGTTGAGAGCCAAACAAAGATCATTGCCCTTGTGGAGCTTTATATCCTAGACAGAAATTGCTTTTTAAATTTAGCTTCCTTTAATAAAACATACACATTTTATGCAAACCATGTTAAATAACAGGGAACAAGATTCAGTATCTTCATATACCATGGCATTTCATAAATAATGCTTTTGGTTACATAGAAAATGGAAAACATAATGTAAAATGAAAAGTTTTGTCTAGGTTTAAAGACTCATAAACTATTAAATGTATAATTTTATAAGGCATATCAAATAAATGTAGACAAGAGACTGGCAAATACAGTAGAAAGACTTCCCACTTTGAGATCTAGCACCTGAAACAGCATATTTCAGTTGGTTACTTATAAAAATCCCAAGAATGGGGGTTTAGAATTAAGAATTTGCAGAACTTTGGGTTTTCTTGATATCAATTCACCTTTGAGAAAATAATTTAAGTCCTCTCCAATACACCATATGAGACTAACCATTATTCAATTTATTATTCTGAGAAAAACCACAACTTTAATTAGAGAAATAATTTTTAAAAATTACATAATATTATATTATCTTAGAAATATGTCCACTGTTAAGACATTAATGGGTTAACCTGAAATTATAAAAAAGGGTTAAATAATTTATCAGCACTAAATTTTGTACTTAAAGGCAGAATTTGTAAGAAGTGGTTTTAAGCTTCCTGTGGTATGTCATTTAAAAAATTACATCTAGAAACATTAATAATGTAATGTTTTAGAAGATAAAAACTTAGAATCTCTCTTTTTTATAAGCATGGTTGATATGAGTAAATATCAATTTCCTCTAGATACATTTTTCCATGGAAGAAATCACATTTTTCCAGCAGAATATCTCTTGTAGCAGGCACATAATGAAAGCGTTTCCCAATAGATACCCATCTCTGAGTGCAGATTTTATTTCTCTGCCTGATTTCCAAAAATGCAATCTGATTTCATGAGGACGTAGGCCAATGGACCAATAAATGACTGTTGTAAGCATGTATCAAGAAATAGTCACAACTTGTGATGCAAAATCTGCCTTATACTTCTTATTTCTTTCCATCCGAGAGTTGTAATTCCAATACCATGCCATGTACATGGATTGAGTGCAAAGATCAGCCTCAGGCAGGTTTAAATAAAACATTGACATTTTGAAAAATGATCCAAGTGTTTCCTTTTTTCACCTTCTATGTTTTTTTACTTTGCTATTTCAGGTAGTACCAAGGAGGAAATGCTTTTTTTTTTTAGACTGTGTTTCTAATCATTGAGTAGATTTCATACTCTCCAGGGTATAACAGTGCAATGACAATTTGTAAACCATGAAAGATAAACTTGTAGAATTGGGAAAAGTTGGTTTTTACTTCATCATACTATCTTCCTTCCTTGGAAACTGAACCTGGGAAACCAATTCTGTGCTCAAGAGCTAAAGCTGTGTGTGTGTGTGTGTGTGTGTGTGTGTACATATATACACAATTGTCACCACATATATAACCTATCAGCCATTATTGAAGGTAATTTCAACACATACAATTGGAGACCATGATTTCCTTTTATTCTAACTTTCTAATTTTATTAGGATTTTATTATGAATGTTTTGATAGTACATACATATTTTACAGCACACCTCGTTGTTCTTAAGAGATAAGCAAATTTACTGTGACACTGTATTAGCAGGGACTGTCTCCTTGTCAAGGAACTGGTAGATGGGGTAGCATATTCTGAGAGACTACAGCCACTGCCTCTGACCTGAAAACAGATATATTGGATTTAGTTTGTTGGACATAAGTTAATTATCAAGTTTCATCATATAAATTGTCTTCAACGAGAAAAGGCAGCAGGATGGCTCATTACTGCAGAGTTCCTTGCTCGACTTCACTGAAGCCCTTGCTCTCTGATGCCAAGAGCCACAGCCTCTGATGGAGACTTTAATTCATGGCGATACTGCAATGCAGTTCATTTCAGGATCTCTATTGTTGTGTCGCTAAGGGTTCATTCTTCTCAGTAATGGGAATGGCTCTGCTCTATAGGAGGTTAAACATACAGAACCCTAGTGGCTTGCATGATTTCTGACTTCAGAATAGTTCCTGGCACACAGATGATGTGAAAGAAGCTGTCTTTTTTTTTTCTTTTCCCAAAAAGCATTAGCACTTTGTGTAGAGTTTTCCCCAAGATGCTATATGAGATGAAGGCTAAACACACACTTACACATGCATACACAAAACTGGAGTAAAAAAAAATATACAAAAGATTCCAGGCTTGTTTCACACTGAAGAGATCAAATCATCACTACAGCTAATAATCAAGTTTCTCTGTAAGTATTCCTTCAGGAAGGGATTTTCATGTAAAAGTTTCATGCTTGTTTGTTTAAAGCTTTAGTATAAATTTGCAGGTGATGAGAGCAACCTTCACTCTGATAAAAGAACAGGCCAACCTACTGATTGGAGAAAATTACATGAAGTTTTTTAATCAAAGTCTCTGTGGTCTACTGTCTGATTTTCTAGGCCAGATGTCAAATGTTTTTCACTGATGTCGATGTTGAAGTAATCACTAAACCAATTCCAAGACCGAGTAAGTGAGACGGTAATAATGTTTCATTTCAGTATTACATAAGGTCTCTTCCCCAGCCATGAATAAAGTAACAGGACCTCTCTGATTCAATATAATTACATAAACTATTACTTTGAAATTTTTAGATAGTTTCACCTCTCTAGATTGTGTGACTTTCTTATGAATATGTGAATATGGCATATATCTAGTTGCTTTCAGCGAAATTGTGAAACAACCTACAATTATCAGTTTGTTTATATTTTCAAGATTTATATTTAATTTAAAATGTAATTAAACATCTATTTTTTGATCTATTGATCTATTTTATGCAGGATGGTTTTTTGTCAACAATAATAACCAATCATTTAAAAATAAAACCTACAGCTTTCTAGAAAAACAAATACTCTGTTGTTTGGCATGACAGGGAAATGAGTTACTAATCTGATATACACTGCGATTTTTTTTTAATCAACAAGGCAATCTGGATGGGACTGAGAAATTAGGCCAAAATAAAATCTTGAATTTCAGATTTAGAGTTTTTTGAAGTTACGTATAAACACATAATACTGTTTTCTGTGTTTTCCATTGGCACAAATCTCCTTTATCTGGAAACAGCAATATTATAGAAGACAATTTTATTTAGGAGACCAAATACTTCCTTGAAGCTATTTGAAATCAATATTGGGATATTTTGAAAATTCTGGAAAGAATGTGCCGTATCCCCCAGTGATAGATAGGATTCAACCTGAAGAAATTCCACTGGTATTGGCCTCTCCTGCTGTGGCACCTGGTTTCATTCTTAGAATTCCCCATCTCCTTCTCCTGTCTATCATATCTTTTGCCTAAGAGAATTAAAATGCCTAGAGACAGCATTTACTTTAGAGTCTCTTGTGAGTAGGAATTTCTCTGACACTAAAAGAATAAGCAAAGGTAGCTTAAGAGAATGAAACCTGTATTTGAAACAGGATCAGTAGCAGTGGATGGGACCTATGAAGTGTTCCTTCCAAATGAAATGCACTAAGATCAGTAAAACAGCAACATCCCCAACCCTGAGCAATGTGGTCAAAACATACCTACCTCAAAAGAGGCCTACCTCAAACATGCACCCATGACCTAATCCATGTATTTCTCTCACACAAATATTGAGCTTTCTCTTAGGGTTATTTGGATGAATGAAAGATTTCCCATTTCAATTCCTCTGTCTTCATTTTTCACCAGACTGTTGGTAAGGCTTTGGTTTTTGGTCACCAATTCTACTTATTTATTACTGCACAAACAGGTCACCCTAAATCTCAGTGACTTAAATGATTACTTTGTTTATTATTTTCTCTCACAGTTCTGGAAGTTGACTGTGTCCACCTGGATGGTTTGTGATTGGAGTCTGGGGCAGGAGTCACTTCAAACTCTTTCCCAATCACATATCTGGTGTTTGATGCTATTGACAGTAGACTAGCTAAGACTGTCATGTGACCTGAACTGTCTCACATCAGATAGAAAGTAGAAGTTCCCAGTTTCTTGAGCTCTGGGCCTTGACAGGTACAAAATACTTCTACCATACTCTATTTTTTTTTTTTTTTTTGAAGATTTGATGTATTTATTTGAGAAAGAGAGAGAGTATGAGAGGGGAGAGGGTCAGAGGGAGAAGCAGACTCCCTGCTGAGCAGGGAGCCAGATGCTGGACTCTATCCTAAGACTCCAGGATCATGATCTGAGCTGGAGGCAGTTGCTTAACCAACTAAGCCACCCAGGCGCCTACCATACTCTATTGATCAAGCCTACCATACTCTATTGATCAAGCAGTTACAGGGTCTAAATTCAAGGAGAGGGGACACCAACCCCATTTCTTAAGGGAGGAGCATCAAAGAAGTTTGGGCTACTTTTGAAAATATTTTATTACCTTTACCTCTAGTACATAACATATAATAAGTTATTAAACATTTAATATGTTAATGCCTAAATTAAAGAAATTAGACTAAAATATAATGATCTGATTTAGGTTAGAACAAAGGTCAATGAATAAACGAGGACAGAGGCAAGAGATTTATAGAGGGAAAAACAAAACTTAGAAGAGGAGGTTCTAAAGTATACTTGAGCTGACCGACATTACTTGGATAATTTGGGTGCCATCGCCTATAACAGACTTGATGTTTGCGAAAACACCTGAACATTAGCATCACCCAGAAGTAGGTTGGGATCTCTGCTTCACCAGTGACCTCTTGCATGCTAGCTCCCATTTCTGAGCCTCAGTTAAATAAGAGGCATAAGTGAGGACAGTGAGAGGTAACTTTCAGAGCTGTTGGAAAGTTTATAAATCATACCTGGTAATTAGTCAACACATGATAAGTGTTACCAATATAAAGAGTTTAACAATTAAAAGAGAAAAGTTAATGAATTTCTTAGTATACATCAGTATCTTTTGACTAATATGTTTATTTATCTGGAATCATTTTTATTTTGTGTTATTTTAATTTATTAACTCATTAAGTCTTTGGTAGTCTGTAATGAGAGGCTTAATCCTTCGATTTCACTGGGCATCTGGGTTACATCCTCTGTATCGTATCAAATATTGAGCTTGAATTCCATATATCAGCTATGAATTGACAACATTATCTAAACCTGATCAGTTTGAAAATTTGCTAAATCTCCTTACAAGTATTTGCTACCTGAAGTATTCTTCACCTGTTTTAATCTCTTTCATGATTTTATATATTAATAATTATTCTTAACCAAATATTTTTTGTTTCATAACATAGTTGTTGATAACATCCATAGAAGACCAATTCTTAAGTAACAATTAGAAATCATTATTTTTATTAATTTTTCATTCAGGTAGGTTATCTTCCAAAGCTTTAAAATCAATAACATTTTTATGGTATGAGAAGAGCTTTGTATGGTCTTTCCTTCTTCACATCTTCTAGATGTATTCTGATCAGAGAAAGGGAGGTATAGTCAGTGGAACTTATTCAAGAATTTCAGCAACTTAGAAAACTTGTTTCATATGCACAAACCCTATATTATTTATTTAATATCCCAAATAGACAATTTGGGTGAATATTAATATATGCAAACTAAATCCATTGTCAATTCAGGTTTTTAAAAAATTATAATAGTCATTTTGGGAAGAAAGGGGCAGTGCATTCCATGGCCTTTTTATAGAGCTACTGACTGCCTTCAAGAGTATATAGAAGCCATTATCCTTACCATATTGCAGGTTACTTTTTAAACTTAAAAATAAAATCTATAGACCATGTTGAATAATCTCTCTTGCAAGACCATCATCCTAACTGCATTGAAACACTGAGATAAAATATTCAATGGGTATGAATGCTCTTTACTTATCATTGAGCTTAAAAAAAGGCTCATGTAACTAGATTCACATTTTATGCTGAACTGGGCTCCATTTTTAATTCCTAAGGCCATTGATAGATGAAACACAAAAAAAGATGAATTTGTAGCCGGTAAGTCAGATGTTTATAACTTCTAAAAGAGCAGATTCAGAACACTCAAAAAGTTAGAATGAATATGGAGATTTCTTTGATTCCATGTGAATCAGACAATTGTGATAATCCAACTACTTAAATATAATGTTTTTCTAAATCTTGTTCTCAAGAAAAGAGGAAAAAAATATAACCTCAAAACATAATTTCTACTTGACTTCTTAAATGATAAGCATAAGAATAGTATTTATTAATTGATTAGAAGTTCGTAGAGACATTCAAAGGCAGCACGATTATGTGCAAAGAACAAAGGACTTCGAATAAAAATTTTTGAGTTAAGTTTCCTCTATCTTTTTTGGGGGGCAGTTTTGGAGTACAGATTTGTTTTTGTTTTTGTTTTTGCTTGCTTATTGGCTTTTGCAAAATGGAAATGCTATAATACACCAGTAATTTTTTTGTAAGTGTTTTCTAAGTTAACACATAAGAAAGGTCCTAACACAATTCTGGCCCACGGTAGATGGTAAACAAATCGTAATTTCTTGCTTGCACTAAGTTAGATAGTAGTATTGGTGCTGTTCTCCAGCAGCAATGTGATTCGTCTCTACCTTTGGGCACACTGGGATCATAGCATGTTCCCATCTCCTTGAAATTAGGAAAGGCCCTATGACTTCCCTTATACAATGAAATATGGGTAGGTATGATGGTTGGCAGAAATGACATGTGTCATTTCTGGGAAGAAGTATTTAATTGCTGATATTCCACTCTCCTGTTTATGCTTCACCCTGCAAAGGTGATAATGAAAGAAAATGTGTTGATAAGAGGTTTCAGAAGTTTACAGCTACCTACAATGCCATACTAACTCATAAGAATGGCTACTCTTGAGAGTTACGTGGGCTTGAAAGGGTCTAGGGTGAGCTAAAAATAAATCTTTGATATTGTAAAGTACATACCTTTGAGAATTACTTGTTACCTCAATATAATTTAGTCAATCTTGAATTCATTGACCTCATTCAATTTTTTTAACTTATATTCACGTATTTTAGCGTATGTGCACTACTTAGAAGAAAAATATCTCACTGTGTATGAAATAAAAACTGAAGAACAAAGGTATGTTATCTGAGATAATTTATGCTAAATATTTTTTTTCTCCAGTGTATTTTGTTTACAAATGACTTAGTAAATGCAAAATATAAATTATTCTAAAATCTCTTTTCTGTCTTTTGGATTTCTAACTATATATTAGGGCAGTACTACATCAGTAAGCAACTTCTCTTACGTTTTTTATTTTAATTGCATGTAAATAATTTTAAAATAATTATTATAGATCCCTTACATGAGAAAAACGAAAATTTTGAAAGCAAAAATCTTAAACTGTTTTGCAAATTATCTCAAATTTAGTCATGATTTGAACACTATAGAATTATAAAACTTAAGGTCTTGGAAAGAATCTGACATATATTTTGACCCCCAGTTATCTTTGCACTTTGAGAATCTGGAAACCCAAGGTATTAAGTGACTTGTCCCAAACTGGATTTATAGGGATACTCCTCTGCCAAAAATCAGCCTTCAAGGTCACTCTACTTCTGAGGATGTCAGGTCAAAGCTTCTTAGATTGCATTTAACCTTAAAGGACTATTACTTCAAACTGATCTCACAACTATGCTAAATAACTCATCATTCCTGAATAAGATAAACTAATTCCTTCTTTTCTGTCTTTGCAAAATGGACATCTTTTTGCTCTCGCTAGAATACCTTCCCCATTTACTGATGTTACTTTGTAGTTAATTCATGATGAATTACATGCTTGTTTCCAATGTTTTGTTTCTCACTCTATTAGAGAATTCTTTATTTTTACCTATCACCCACCTCTTGTCCTGTAGTTTATAATGCCTTTCTCTGGGAGGAATATATTCTCCTTTTTCTGTTGCCATCAAGCTTGAGCATATGACTTGCTTTGGTCACCGGAATTTCAGTAGAGGTTCCATATATCCCAAAGAAGATATTTTTCCTCCTAGTCATATTTTAAAATAATGGCATATTCAAATAGGGGCTTCTCCTTCAGTCTCAATTCTGGAACAAAAAAGATGTGGTACAAAGTCATAACCAACCTCTAGGCACAGCAGTCGATAGTTAATGTGAGAAATAGAGTAAGACACTGAGATTTTGGGATTTTTGTGACTATAGCATTATTTAGTATAAGCTAATACATGGTTGCTTATGCAGTTTCCCCAGTTCCATTAAAATAAATATCTTAAGGGCAAATATATCTCATTCATTTTTATGTTCTCAGCTTTTTGATCAATTTCTGATACATAGTATGTGCTCAATGTCTTGTGAATGAATGGATGGGGTTTTGTTACATGATGCTGAAGCTATACAACCTAAGGATTTTTATCTTCCAGAGATTTAGAATCTGAATCAAGTTCCAATGATACAAAAACAAAGGAAAAAGGTTTATATAGAGAACAAGAATGCACAGACACATACAGAGACAGCAAAATTATTTACACCATGTTCTGGTCACTTGAAAACTAGAAAGAAATCAAGCATAAATTTCTCTTTGGGGGTTGAAGAACAAGGGGAGTAGGACTTGGACTTCAAGGTTGAGATAAATTGGGTCCAGTAGAAATCATTAATCTCTTTCTGATCAATCTAGGATGGATTTATGGAGGATGTGGATTTTTAGGAGTCATCCATAGAACAAAGAGATATATGGTGGTATTAATAAAAGACAGAAGAATTCACATAGTTTTAATGTGCAAAATAAGATATTTTTGCATAATTTAAATTTTCCACACAAATGTAAAATGAGTAAGGTAAAATAAGATCATATATACACTTTTTAAATCTTTTTTTCTAGGAATATTTCACTGTTAATTTCCTGGTTTCATTTCTCCAGCAGAAATGTATTACCAAATATGAATTTAAAATCCAGTGTCTTAAATCAGACTTCAGTTTTCTCATAAAGAGCACACATTTGTTTTCCTTAAAAGTTTTCCAAAGCAGTTTATTCTATCTGTATTTTACTTTTTAATTACAATTTAAAAGTTGTAGGGCAGTTTGTTTAGAACACCTAAATATCCAAAGTAGGTAAAATGCACTTTAATCTATTTCTATTCCTTTCCCTCATTTTAATGATTTGGAAGTTAATCATTAAGATATTTTAAATAATTTAGGCCAGTAAGTAGAGATTCTGATCAATTTGCAATTTTGCTCTCTTACAGTAGGAAATGGTGCTGAAACTTACTAAAATGTGCATGATAGAAACTGGACTACAGGATGCACTTTAGTTAAGCAGTTTCATGCATGAGAGGGTCTCACCGATGACTTAGTTTTTTCTTATTTAGGATTGTGCAAATCAGAATCAAGGCAGTCTGCATGAAGTGTATTGATTTGTATTTTAGGGACTATTACATGACTTACCAAACTTATAAGAAAAATCATTAGGAAGTGATATAATGTGCTCCTAAGAGTCCACTTGTGAAAATTACATAGATAGGAAATCAGATCTCATGCTTGGCCAACACTACATCATGCCTCATTCCAATGAGCCTTATAGGAGAACTTCTGGGATTCTGATGAGAATCTGTTGGTTGTATTTGCAGAGATATTTACCCTGTCACTCTGGAAAGAATGAACTATTTATGCATAGCAGCTCTACTTAGAAGATTCTCAATTTTTAATTTTTTTCATCTACTTGAAAAGTTATTTTCTTTGCCCAAACATGCATCACCATTATTCTTTCTTTAGATGAAATACCCCCTCCCTTACATATTTGATGATTTTTATACCTAATGTTAACAATACTTGGATTTTCAGAAATTTGGACTTCTTCGTATGGTTCACTTATGATTTATTTACTGATGTATCATTTGATTCACATATTTCATGCTTCATTTTTCATAACTGCAAGTGCTCTTTTTATGGTTTTAAGTTAGACTTTGGGACAAAAGGACATTACAATATAGAAAAGCTTGATTTTGAAGATAGAGAATAATGAGACTATTTGGTGTGTATTAAAACTCACTTGAGGATTTGCTATTGGTATATAACCCCAAATCCACCATGGGACAGTTAAGCAATCCTATAATTCTCACATTACATTCAACATCTCTAAGTTATGCCAGATTTATTAAACATGAATGGTCTCATAGAGAATATGAATAAAATGCAATTGCATATTACTCCTAGTGAAGTAAAAAAAAAAAAATGCTATAACTAAAACACCAGCCTATATTATTTCTGAATTAGTCTCATTGTCCTTATTATACTAAACATTTATGTTTACATTCTTCTGGAAAAATCAGAGAAAAGGTCTGTTGAATTTTTCTCGTAACTGAGTTGTCCAAATTCATTGCTATTTATACAAACACATAACCAAACTAACAAACCTACAAACAAATATGTCAAGCCCCTGGACACCATGTCATAAGTGTACCAGTATGCTGGTTCAAGAAATTGACCCCAAAAAAGCACATTTTAAGTATTGATAATATCTCAGACATGGCATCATTTCTTGACCTTGAAAGAAAAATTATTCAAATTAACCTATGTGTTAACTATTAGCATGTAATGTACAATAAAGCTGGATAACCATTAAATTTAATATAAAAATGTATTCTAAAAATTTAATTTCATTTTTGTTTTATGTATGTTTATATGGGGTGTATGTGTGTGTGTGTGTGCACACATGAAGTTGTTAATTTTTTAAAAATAAATTGCTTTAACCAAGTAAGATGTTTAATCACATGAAAAAAAAAAAAAAAAAGATAGAAAGCAAGAGGGGTACCTGGGTGGCTCACTGGGTTAAATGTCTGACACTTGATTTTGGTTGAGGTCATGATCTCAGGATCATGAGATCAAGCCCCAAGCCTGCTTGGGATTCTCTGTCCCTCTCCCTCTGCCTCTACCCTACCCTCTCTAAAAAAAAATTAAAAGATTAAAAATTAAAATAAATTTAAAAATAGAAAGCAAGAATTGTGTTTAAATTAGTGAATATTTTCTGATGCACTACTTAGTCCAAAAATTG
Source organism: Mustela nigripes (assembly GCF_022355385.1). Lineage (NCBI taxonomy): Eukaryota > Metazoa > Chordata > Mammalia > Carnivora > Mustelidae > Mustela > Mustela nigripes. The sequence continues at coordinate 165,170,180 of NC_081559.1, forward strand.
TTCTTTTCTTTTTAAAAGTTTAAAATTGCTCTTTTCTTTCTAAAATTCTTTCAAAAAAGTTTATGCTATACAGTATACATTTTAAAATTCCCTCTACACACACACACTTAGAGCAGGTTAGCAGTTTTGCAGATTGGGAATAGTGGAATGGTTTAACCTGCAAAACGTATACTAATCAATTCACTAGTTTCCCCCTTTTTTCTTTTTAGTTTTGTTTAATTTCCCAAAAACAAAAATGAAAATTAAAAAGATTAAACAAAAATTAAACAAAAAATGAAAACAACAAACAACATAATAGCCAGTACAAAAATGATTTAATATAAGTCTCTATAATACATATGGGTTTTGAGCAATTGCCCATGGAGAACTGAGTTCTTGGCTGTCTGTAAATCAGCACTGATGGAAGGATCGGCTAGGTCATTGTAGGATAAGGGCTGGCATGGGTCACAGAAGACAAAAGCAGTGAAAAATAAAACTGTAGGGTGACAATGAAATGAAGTACTGTGACAATATTATCTCCTTTAATGCCCCTGACTAGGGGTTTACTCATGTCTTAGTGAAGAGACATTAAAGCCCAACATCTGAAGACCACTCTTGTTCTACCTACATGTTATTTATGAACAGTATGATATGCTGGTTAGGAACATTGCCTTGAAATCAGTGAGGCTTGAGTTTAATTTTGGTTTTGCTATTTATACTTGGGCAAACTTGAGTTCCTAGCATTGCCTCTGCACTTCCCTTTCCTTTTTGATGAATTGGCAGTAATGACATGAACTAGCTCACTAGGATTCATAAACCTTATTTTTAAAAAAATATTTATTTATTTGAGAGAGAAGGCGTGTACACACACACACACACACACACACACACACAGAAGAAGAAGGGGGAGGGGTAGAGGAGGAAGGAGAGGGATAAGCAGACTTTGCTGAGTACGGAGTGCGGAGTGCGGAGCCTGATGCGGGGGCTCCATCTCAGGACCCTGAAATCATGACCTGAGCTGAAACCAAGAGTTGGGAGCACTTAACCCACTGACACACCCATGTGCCCCAGACTCATAGGCTTTAAACCAGATAATGGTATTAAGGTACACAGCACCTGTACAGAATCTATTTTTACAAAGCTCCCAGTAGTGGTAGCTATTTAACCTAGAAGAGTAACTTATTCAGCAAATTGTTTATAATTAATAACAGAACTGTATAAGAGAGGTTGAGTTTATTTCTTAGTCTCTTTTTAAAAATTTGTGTTTGTTTTTTTTTTTTAATATGAGACCTAAGTTGAATGAACTTATATTTTTTAAGGAAAAGTAGTTGAACTGAGTGGAAACACATAATAGGTTATTAGCCCCGCTTCCCAAATGCCACAGGAGAAGGGCTGCTTCCTCAGGCATATATTTAATATGCCACCAAATTGGAGGAAACAACCCTATAAAATAAATAAAACCAGTACTTCGTCTTCTGAGCACAGTGAACAATCCAAATCCAGTTGATGTTACGTGGATGTTTTTTGTACTTCATATATCTTACTGAATCTATTTTTACAAAGTGCAAAATTTAGTTCTCAATGTACTAATATTACAATTAATGAATGATATAATTTGAACTCTCTTGTTGGCTTCAAGATTCTTTCAAGACAAAGGACAGAGCAGGATAAATAAAACCACAGACAACCTTCTGATAACTTTTTGTAAACCAAGACAGAGATGGAAATGGCTGTAGTCCAAGCTCATCACACAGGAGATCACACAGATGGGGAGATAAAAATTGTCCATGTGAGCCCTTTGACAATGCTCAGTATTTTATTCAGGATCCCAAGAAGCCACCTGCATGCTGATGACATCACAAAAATAAAGGCCAAGGACTGATTACTGGGTGGGTTGTCTTTATTATCACATATCAGGTGTCACCTGTAATTTCACATCTCTGGCAAAGCCACAGAATCCATCTGTCATCTAACCAAGGATCTTAGTCAATTTTCTCTGCTCTTTGGAAACAAGCTCTTATATTGTGTGGGAGTAGGAAGGACCTGGCCCATTTTCTGAGACTGGCTGTGAAAGAAATAGGCCAACAGTTAAGAAACAAGCCGGTATTTTCTCCACAGTGCCAGCGAAGAAAATGTCCTATTTCTCTGCAGTTTTAATATATAAAACTACAACTGGTTCAGATCCATAGGGATAAGGTTGACGGATCCCAGGATAGAGCTCAGACACTCAGTGAGCTTTGAGTACGGGAGTGTGTTATTAATGCATCTGTATTATAACCAAGTCCTCGAGGCACTCATAGCAGCATACCTTCTAAGGTCTTTGAGCAAGACAGATACATTATTGTAAGGATTCTGGGTATTTCACTTTCTCTGACCAAGCACCTAAAGAAAAGTTAAAAAACAAAACAAAACAAAAAACGTAAAACTTGTCATCTTGTAAGTATAAATCTCACTTCCCATGCATTTCTACACAACCTGGAAAGACGCAGAACAGGACTTATCACTGACCCCAAACCTTGCTTTGTCCCCACAAAGCCTCCTTTAAGAAGAATATCTCTGTACTCAAAGGGAAAAGGCCAGGTATAGAATTCATGAAATGTTGGCGATTCTAGAAATGTTCCACGAATGGCAAATTTGGAAGGAAAAATCTGAAGTAAACTAAGGATTATTATGTAGACAAAAAGAAAAATCTGTATAAGAAAGATGCTGTATAGTCTCTGAACACAAAGGAAGTAACTATAAAAAGAACCACTGCAATAATTTGGAATTGTTTTTAAAAAATCATTTTAGATTTAGCATTCCATTAAATGAGAACTTATATTTAAATAGGGACAGAGCAGACATGCTTTTAAAAGTGTGTAATGAGGGCGCTGGGGTGGCTCAGAGGGTTAAGCTTCTGCCTTCAGCCCAGGTCATGATCTCAGGGTTCCTGGAATCAAGCCCCATACAGGGCTCTTTGCTCAGGAGGGAGCCTGCTTCCCCCTCTCTCTCTGCTTGCTACTCTGCCTACTTGTGATCTCTCTGTGTCAAATAAATAAATAAAATCTTTAAAAAAGTGTGCAAATGGGAGGAATCCTTGTCTATTCCCAGTAAATGAGGATGAACCCTACCTAATGACAGCAGAAAATACAGTAGTCACATGGAGATACAGTAGTCTACCCTTTTAAGGGGGAATTATAAGCTGAAATACAGGAAGTTCAGGATTTATCTGGATGAGATGAAAACGCTATAGAGTAATATCTGGAATTTCTTTACCATATTGGGTAATGTGGAGGACTTACTATCAAATCAGTTTTGGCATAGTGGGTAAAAACACATTTTTATTAAAAGCAAATTCAGAATGCATAATGCATCTCTCAATTCTGAGCTGAAGTGGACAATTATGGAGTTGGTATTACAATACATGCCCCATTACAATAGGCTTGATTCTGTAAGAAGCTTTAACTCTCTTTCAAAGTCAATTACCAGGCAGGGTTTTCAGACCTTGCATTTGTCATAATTATATTTGAACTTGTTGCTGCTTGATTGGAGGGCGCTCTGAACCCACTTAGATGGAGAAATCCAAGGCAGAACGAAAAGGCAAGGTGTGGGCTACAAAAGGTCAAAGAGACCCAGGCTTCTAAGGTTCTAGTTTCTAAACGTTATGTGACCATAAAAAGTAGGCCCTGAGAAGTAGAACTAGGGAATGTATGATGGATAATGTCATGGTAAAACATCTGGACTGAAGCATCAGTGCTGCAGAGAGCGAGAGACCCCTTGAAAACCCATTATCAAGATACGTTTTTAATCATTGGTAATCAATCAGTCCTCACCAGACTGACCATTTTCCCTGGTGGCGAGATTTGTCCTTTGATGATGGGTCTGACTTTGGATGATACAAAATGTTTTTGTTTGTTTAGCCTTGACAATTTTATTAGGCTCTCATTCCATTACTCCTCATAGTTTGAGAATCACTGGCATAATATAAAAATAATTACAAGGAGGGGTACCTGGATGGTTCAGTCGTTTAAGACTCCCAGCTCTTGATTTCAGTCGTATCATGATCTCATGGGTCATGAGATGGAGCCCAAGTAGGGCTGGGTGCTTAGCAGGGAGTCTGCTTGAGGATTCGCTCTTCCTTTCCCTCTGCCTTCCCTCCAGCGCTTGCTCATTCTCTCTCTGTTTCTCTCTCTCAAACAAATAATCTTTTAAAAAATAATTACATTGAACATAAAAACCAATTTAAAATGTAACATTAAGTTAAAATGGTCATCATAGAGATGATACTAGACCACAAAAGGCGAAACTATTCTTTTTTTGATACTAAATGCTTTTTGCATCCATTTGCTCTTCTTTTCACCATCACAGTCTGTCCTTTGTAAACAAATGTAGAGCTTAAATGCACATTTTCCTGGACCTACGCCTCTGGTTATTGAAACAGATTCTCTTACATAAAAAAAATCTCTTTTACCATGCACTATATGGAAGATAGACGGGAGGGACACTATTGTTGTATTCTCTTACTTAACACACACCTGAACCATCACATACAAAAAGTTGGATTTTTCATATATGGATTCTCAAAATCATGGTTGCTAAAGGTTGCACAGTATACATGGTCAATATATGCATTATAGTGCATATAAAACTTATTGCCCACCTTCTCCTTCCTGCTGTCACTGTCAACTGTGCAGCACCTAGCCCAGCTTTGTTAGGGTCACAAGGGTGCAGGTCTGTACGAGGAGCCCTTTCTTCTACTTATTTTCTGTTGCTGCTGCTTCAAGTCACTATCAGCACTGCTGAGATCCATGCTACTGTACATTATCAAGGAAACTTTTGTTGTTTCTCTTCCTGAACTCCCAGGGTCATGGCACCATCTTTTCCATGCCAGGGGAAGTGGAAGGGGGACAGGGAAACATTCTTTTTCCAAGGGCAGGACTTGAAGGGACCTTTTATGACCCATGAAGGGACAGGATTAGTTCTGGCTACAGAGCAGGGCTTCTCTGCTCTGTGGTTGGCTGAAGCCTACTTTTGCGATGGGATCAAGTTTAGTCCTTCAAACTCCTTTCCACTCCTGCCTTTTCTCCATTCAAGACTAGCTTCTGCTTTTCCAGGGCAAGACTTCTCCCTTGTATCTTGGATTTGACCTTACATCCCCTCCTAAAGAAAGACAAAGGAATTTTAGACTTACATACAGTGAAGACAATTGTTTTCTTCTGACTGACAAAGAGCATTAACCTTCAAAGTGGAGTACCCTTTCAGCTGTAAATAATCCGCATTCTCAGGGGTAGGAGATGTTGCTTTACTAATGTTCTGTTTTCTTCTCTGTTATTTTCTGCAGTTGCGAGATGGAATTCAAAACTATATTTTGAATGCTGCCTTAGTAAGGATGTTATATTGGTTAATTAGCTATGATATTGCCTGGTTTCATGCCATAAATAAAAAGAATACTTTAAAAAAGTATTAACATTTATACACCTTATGAAATAATATTTTTCCCATTTTATTGTATAAGGTGAAATAGAAATTAAAAAAAAAAATATATATATATATATATGCTGTTTATTGTTATGGGGCTCCTGAATAAAAGTGTATATGCTTTTGGACCAGAAATTTCACTTGTAGAAATTTATCCTGCAGGTATGTTCACAGAAATAAGCATAGAAAATATGGTAACAAATATTCATTGCAATATAGTATACATAAAAATGGAATATTATGTAGCCCAATGGGTAATATAATATAGATCTATAGATCTATATGTGCCTACATAGAAAGAAGCTTGAGAAATACTATTTGCAGAAAGCAAATTGCAAAACATTGAGTATGATTCCATTTGTGTTAAGAAAAGTGTGAAAATCCTTACACTTGCAAATGCATAGAATGTTTCTAGAACTACATATAACAGGATGACTTTTAATATTCTTGTAAATGGTACTGGCCAAATGGGGAAGACCATGTTTACTTTTGCTACCACTAGTTAAATATTTTATCAAGAATTTGTAGTCTTTGGACTCCTGGGTGGCCCAGTTGGTTAAGTATCTGCTTTCAGCTCAGGTCATGATCCCAGGGTCCTGAGATCAAGTCCCACATCAGCCTCCTTGCTCAGCACGGTGCCTGCTTCTGCCTCTGCCTGCTGTTCTCCCTGCTTGTACAAAAAAGAATTTGTACAGTCTTAAAAAATAGATGCATAATACTCTTTATCCTCTCCTCACTAAATACTGTACTATTTATTACATCAGAAATCTTCATATTTCATGGCACTCTGGTGAACATTTTTTCATTTTATTTATTTTTGGATGATCATACATTTTGTCAAGTGAGCTTAGTTCATTCACTTATAATAAATGTGAATATGGAGAGGTTACCATATAAGCATTAGACCGGTGATATTCAAACTTTTTAGTTTGAGAAGACTTCTTAGAACTCATCTGGCCCTTTTCTTACCTCTAAAAGTCATCTCCTTCACTCTACTGTGATTTCCCCCAGTTGAATCTTTTTAAAGGTAAAAGAAATTGCTGAACAAAATTTTTTTAAAAATCGTAACTTCAGAGAAAAGGAATGAATGCAAATCCAGGCTGGATTTTAGCTTCCGACTCCCAGCATTAATTGTGATTGAGGTTATTGCCTATCACCTCCAGTTCCCAGAACTCACCTTGACTAGAACTGTGAGGGCCAGATTTGAGTACCTGAGTCTTCCTTCTGAAAGTCTGCCCCTAACCCACTGTCACTGAGTCTTCCTATCTTGCTTCTAAGTCCCAGACTGGATTTCTGCTCTGGTGGTTGTTATCTAGATTCTTTTCCTACTCATTCCCAAATGTCTAGGTTTCTTTATTTCTTTTTTTCTTTTTTAAGATTTTATTTATTTATTTGATAGAGATTACAAGTAGTCAGAGAGACAGGCAGGGAGAGAGAGGAGGAAGCAGGCTCCCTGCTGAGCAGAGAGCCTGGTGTGGGGCTGGATCCCAGGACGCTGGGATCATGACCTGAGCATGGCAGAGGCCCAAATATCTAGGTTAGGTCAGAGGCCTACCTTCTTCTGCCCACCCACCCCCTGTCCTAGGTCAGATTTCTGTTATAATGACTAAGACCTTGCTTCTTGCAGACAGATTTCTGTACTACCTGTCTGCCTCCTTACTTTATGGGGCATCCATTAACCAACGATTATACTCTGTTTATCTCTTGAGCTATTTAATGCATAGTCAACTGATCTGTGACATTCTTTCACTTATTTATTCATCCATTTGCCTAATAAATATGTATTGAATGCCCACAGTGTGCCAGGTTCTGTGCCAAACATTGGGGATATATTGTGAAACAGACTCTGTCTAGTTCTCAAGAAAACTATTTCTCTTGTCAAGAGATTATCAAACAACAACTTCTGCCTCTCCTTCCTCTTCTACCAACAACTCCCCACCCTGTGCCCACCCCTCCCCTCCGACCGTCCCCTCTCCCCTCCCCACTCCTCTTCCTCCCCTTCTACCTCCATCTTTCCCTTCCTCTCCCCTTTCTTTCCTCCTCCTCCTCCTCCTTCTTTCAACAGAACGCTATTTTTTTCAAATGAAATATTACCAAAACTCCAATAGAAAGTAAAGACTAGAGTCAAGCTGTGAATCCATTCTTTTCCTCCTCACTTTCAAAATATTTTCTATAACACTCTATATTAGGTGTTTCCTGCCAAGGTCAATTCTATTCCTGCAACAACTCTTCTGGGTTTCTGGCTCAGTGGGCAGGTCTTGATTTAACTTTTTGTCTCTGTCTGCACCAAACTTACAACCCTGCTACACATATCCAACCATTCCTAAGAGGTAGCATTCAAATCCAAATGGGAAGTTAAGAAGGACTCAATAGAACCTCAAAAAAAGAAATATTTTTAAGGCTTCTGAGTTGGAGATACTTCTCAAGTGTAATAGTGGGTGTAGGAAAGTCACACTTTTAGAATTGACTTATTTTTTCACTCCTGCTATAAAACTTGCACCAAATTTTAGTATATGCTTTCACTTAAAGAATAAAAATATAAAGGCATGTATTTTTCTTTTATCAAGAACACAAAAGTTGGAGAAAAAAAGTTATCAAGTGACAATGATGATCCAAAATCCTATTCTAGGGGAACATTTTGTAGTGTTTTCCTCTCTACATCTTTCAAAAACATATGAAAAATATTTTAAAATACAGAGGAAAATGTTATTTTCCATTATAATGCTTATCTCTCACTCACTACTCTTTCCCTCTCTTGAAACAGCCTTAAGAGATCTCTTCAGAAGAACAGAATGACCTCAACAGGCCTAACAAAAAGCAAATAAAATTGCGTCAGTGGCTTACCATTGGCTGGAGTGATGGGCCTGAAAGTGAGTGTGCTTCTGTCCTTCAGGCACAAGCTCAGCTGTTTCACTTTTTCTCATATCTCTGTTACATCCTTGGGTTGCCTAAGTCAAGACAAGGCTGTCTCCAGGAGAACTTCAACTTTGGGAAAAATAGCACAGTCTGGGATGATAATATCTTTACAATTTTTCTCTGGGACAAGTCTAGAAATAAAAAGAAACCCATAAATTTAAATGTTTCTCTTTGATCACCTACACACTTTCTTTTTCTTTTCTTTTCTTTTCCTTTTTTTTTTTTTTCCTTTTCTGTCACTGCCCTGAAAGTAATCCTGGGTTTAAGCCAGTAAAGAATTACAAATAAAAGGAGACAAAGTAGAAAATCCACTTTCCAATTAATATTCCTAGTAATTGTGGTGTAATTTGGGTGTTTCTAGTAAATGGGGACCATAATCACAAAGATTAATGAGGGTTACCAAAGGTGGAAAATCCAGATGTTGGCAGGATTCCCAATCTCCAAGACTGAGTGAAAACAGTGAAAAATATGAGAGTAAATAGGATAATTAATTGAAAGGTCATACTCAGTGTCCAATTTTGAATTTGTTTTTGAAATGTGATAAAGTTCTAAATATGTCTTTAGAATTTAAAAGAGAATTCAATCAATAGACAAGTTTACCTTTAGCCACAAGTTTAGCCACTGTTCATTCAGCAGTGAGCTAGTTGGGGAGGGTTACTGGGTGAGTGAGAACAGGGCCCTGTTCCCTAACCTCAAGTTACTTGTCATCGTTTCAGAGAATGAAAACTAATCTATATTAAATAATAGTGACCAAGACAATAAACTGTCATTAAAGCATGAGGTTGGGTCAAATAAACATAAGCTTCTCAAGTGCTGGATCCACATCTCATTTGACACAGAAATTGGACTGGCACAGGATAAATGTTTATCACATATATGTTTGGATGAATTAATGATGAAAGAATAGGAAAATAATGAGGATGGGGAAGGAATTGTTACTGGAAGTGAATTTTCTTAAAGAGTGAATAAATTAGTAGGATGAAAACAGAAACACATTCCCAGTAATGATCTAAAAATAATAGATGTGGGTTTGTAGGATAGAGTGAAAGCCAGCTTCATTCAAATGGAATTGTGTTTATTTTGATTCAACAAAATATAACACTATGAATGAGACACTGTAATAGATGTTAATGATGTAGAAATTACTAAAAAAAATATATATTCAGTTTTCAAGACACCCTGGTTCAGTGGATACTTCGTGAGGAGCTTTGAAACTAAGGTTGAAAAGGCATATGGTAAATCCCAATGAGACAGACTTCAAAGTCTAAGCCAAGAGTTCAGATTTCATATAGTTTGATTTATTTAATAGTAGGAACATTCTGTCAGCATGATGAAGACATAATGAAGATGAAAATCGTTTCTAAAATATTAGAAGAATAAAGCAGATCGAGAGCTACTACTCTTGCCATCCTACTTTGTTTTAAATATTTTTTAATTTAAATTCAATTAATTAACATATAATATATTACTTGCTTCAGAGGTACAGGTCTGTGATTCATCAGTCTTTATTTTTTTTTAATTTTATTTATTTATCAGAGAGAGAGAGGGGAAGAGAGAGAGCACAGGCAGACAGAATGGCAGGCAGAGGCAGAGGGAGAAGCAGGCTCCCCACTGAGCAAAGAGCCCGATGTGGGACTCAATCCCAGGACGCTGGGATCCTGACCTGAGCTGAAGGCAGCTGCTTTACCAACTGAGCCACCCAGGTGTCCCTGTGATTCATCAGTCTTAACACAACTCACAGCACTCACCATAGCACATACTCTCCCCAATGTCCATCACCTAGTTACCCTATCCCTCTAACCCCCTACCCTCCAGCAACCCTCAGTATGTTTCCTAAGAGACTCAGTCTTAGAAACCCTCTCTAGTTTCATATTGTTTCATTTTTTTTCTATCTTCCCCTATGATCCTACTTTAGATAAACAGTTAAGATTTCTTATATAGCACACCTAAATTTTAACAAAAGTATTGATGTTTCTTATTACAAAGCTATGACATTAAGGGACTTACTGTAATTGCTCATCTCTGTATTCAGTACATATTTTCTGTGTGATCTGTTTAGTCCAGGAAAGTAAAAAAGATTACACACAACAAATGCAGACTCTTTTCCATTGACACACTGTTTGGTGTGTACAAATATCTGAGTATTTTTCATATAGTACTCAAGTCCATTATGTGGTCATTCAGTCATCTTAAGAGGTCTTGACAGAACAAGGCAAATCGTTATTAATTTGGGTTGGGTGCCTGGGTGGCTCAGTGGTTAAGCATCTGCCTTCAGCTCAGTCATGGTCCCAGGGTCCTGGGATTGAGCCCCGCATCAGGCTCCCTGCTCGGCAGGAAGCTTGCTTCTCCTTCTCCTACTCTCCTTGCTTGTGTTCCCTCTCTCACTGTGTCTCTCTCCATAAAATAAATAAATAAAAATCTTTTTAAAAAGTGCTTTGGGTTGAAGGTACATTAGCATTACCTGAATTCAAAGCCTTTTTATTTTGATCAGAAAATATCATCTGATGGAAGCTCTGGTTTTAATTTACACTTGCTTGTCAGTCAACAAAATTTAGTGAAATTATTCATTGTAATTAGTTTGCGAATGTTTCCATTTCTTCATCTCCAAATTGTTACATTTTTTAAAAAGTATCTTCCAGGCGTGTTATCTCAGAGTTAGCCAATCAGATAAAAAGTTTTAGTCTATTAAATTATTTTGGAAAAACTGTACTTAGAGGCAACATTCCAAGGAAAGGAATGAATACATTAGACCTAATCTAATGGATTAGACACATGTCGCCTAAATTGGTGACTCTCCTGGACCGTTGAAAGTATATACTGTGAGATGGCTGGTCAAGGGTGGGTGGAAGGCAGTGCCACATCCCACTGACTTTGGGGGCTACGTTCGGTACTGTGTCTGTTCATGATTGTTAGTCCCTGTGCCTGGCACTAGCAGGTTCTCCAGAGCATGTGGCATTATCACAATATTGGTAGTGTTAGGGAAAGACATAGCAAATTAGGGAAATTTACAGATGGGCCTGATACTCCAGATTATCAGCACACTTGTGTTGTTGTTAAAATAAAATACTCTCCAACTGTTCCATAGCTCTTTTGCATTACTGCTAAAGAAAAGTGTATTATGTAGGCAGCATTTTAAGCCCAGCTAGCATAAGGATAGTGATTTGTTCCATTTTAAAGATGAGGTAAAAGTAACAGTGATACTCTATATTAAAAATATTAATTTACAAAAGCAGAGATTATTTAAAATTAAACAATTTTTTTTCTTTACCCATTTCCTAATTTCTTTGGGCTTACTTGAAATTTGGTATGAATCTGTTTTGTTTTGTTTTGTTTTTTTCCTCAGAGCATCCTCAGAGCCAAGTATGATTTCACAAGAGGTTTTAATTACTTTGAAAAGTAATGGATTTCCTTTCATGTATATGTGAGCTCAAGGTGTATTTTCCTGACCTCTCTCTTATATCCATCTTCAGCATTACTAAGGCTTTAAAAAATACATAGGAAGAGAAATTGATACGAATCTTATGAAATCCAGTTTACTTCAAGTCTGGTAGACCAGTTCAAAAACAAGAAAAATTTAGGCTTGCTTCTAAAAGAAAATTCAGTGCTATAGCACATTACTGATCAGAGTTATGTAATCAACATTTTTGGTGACTTGTATTTCAATATATGACAATAAACATGCCACAAAGATTTAATAGCACAGTTCTTAGGTGTCTGGAACATAAGCCTGGTAGCTCTTCCTTTTGCCCTGTTTGCTTTATGCTTAACAAAAACTAAAAGATCTTCTAAGTTGGTAGTGATTTCTTTTAGAGCAGTCATGTGAGATGAAGCTTGGCCTCAATCCTGACCAGAGCTTTTGTTGGTCGTCCTGAACGGTTATCAGGTGTACAACTCTTTCTCGGCAAATATGGAAAGAGGGACAAGTATCTTCAGATGACAAGGGATAGGTGCTCCTCCACAAACCATTTTTTTCCCCTCTCAATATGAGTTCCAAAATCTATTAAGGCTGACTTACAGGATGAACTTTCTGAAGCCCTGATCTCTTCTACTGCAGGCAACACTGTGAAAATGTAAACTCCTTCTCCTGACTCTGTCTTCCCAAATCCGATAGATCTGGCATCTTAAAATGGAGGGCTTTGCTTTTAATTCTGGGACTCAGTTCAAAGTTGATGTTAAGTAAGTTAATATGGAGAAAAATACTCCAGTAAATAACCTTGTAGTAGTAGGAACTATTACTCTGGTGAAAATAATTTATGTGATTTTCACCTGATTCAAGCATTATTGTAGATTTCAGAGGGTGAGTTTTACTATAAAATATCCTGCATTTTAAATACCATTTAATTATGATTTGCTGCCTTGGGGATTATATCATCATGTGATTTAATTTGGTATATACCCTAAGGGGGAGCATATTTCAATCATAAAATATTTCCTCCAGAAACAATAATGGTTCAATGATTTATTTCAGGATGCTGTTATAAAGTGGCTTATTCAACAGTAATTTGAATGCAATTGAGTTTAAAAATGTGATACAGATTCCCCAAAATGGGTGAGAAATGAACATATGTGCTTTTGTGCTCACACACGAAAATCATATTTATATGTTTTTTCAGTCTTTACCTTTAGTTATTATATCTTCAGAAAAGAACTTAGAAAGCTGAGAGCTATGAAACATATTATTATCTCTTCAAAAAGTTCATTTTTGGACAAGTATCATTTGGATGGGGATTAACTTAATCAGAGATTTTGAATCTTCTTTAATTTTAAATCTCTTTTAAAAAAAAAAATGTCTGAATCTTTAAAAGACCTAAACTTGTAGTCACAAAGCACTGCTTCAAAAAAAGGGGAAAAAAAAAGAAAAAAAAGAAGGGAAAGTTTTTAAAGCAGCCACCGGCTGTAAGAGAGATAGTGCAGGCAGCAGATTTGTGACAGAGTGGAGCATGAAACCCATCAGCTGATGAGTGAAAATCCCTGGTTTCTAATTAATCGAGGTACACAGGCCAAGGGATGAAGAGGATCAGGGAAATGAAATCAGGAAAAAGATACCATCAGTCATTTCTGCGGCCCATTGTCATACTTCAGAATCTGCTGTAATGAATCACTCAGGCATTCCACAGATACATTCAAATGGTGAAGAAAATTCATTGTCCGGTGAAGAGCGTTTGATAAAAATCTTTCTTTTCCCCCCCTCTTTGTCAGAAGCCTATGATCAGAAAAGGAAATCCAGACAGCACAACAGGTGTGCTTTTTGCAAGCCTGGTGAAATCTGCAAATGAACCAAGTATGGAAGAATTTTTTGTACTAATTTTTTTCCTCCCAAAATGTGTATGGGGAGGGTGGTGGGACCAAGCATCCGTTGGGAGGGAGGCTTGGGACTGAACTGGATTGCAAAAAATGTCAAGATTAAGAGAAGCCCCAGAGTGAGCCCCTTCTCACAGCTGACAAATTCATGTTCCTGTAAAATCTTAATTAGGGAAATAGGAGAAAAAAAAAACATGGGGAAATGTAGTAATATTTAATTTAATTTCTAAAGTGGGACTCCCTTTGAAGAACAATCTATCCAATGAAGAAAGCATTATGCATTAGATCTTGGCTCCGCTCAGAAAAGTAAAACCTCATCCTCAAGTTTGAAAGCTGCTCTTGGGCCTATGGTTTCTGGGGTTTCCCAGAGAGAGGGTATCCTTTAAAGTCAGTGAGACTTAGCCGTGATGAATGCACATTTCAGCCTGAAGGTTTTGTTCAAAGCTTTCCTAATTCAGGCCTTCATTCCTCCTCAGTTATAGCTCACTTTTGTGGTCGTCATGTATTTTAATGGAGAAAATCTTCATCGTGGCACCCAAGATGCAGCATCTGTGCATTTCATCTCTGCAGCAACTTTGTAACTGCAAACAAAACCTTGTAGCAGCTCCAAGTGCTGTGTGGCATTAGGTGACATGCAAGATAATTGTTTTCAAATAATCAGGTACTATACTGAGACATATAAGGATGGCTGATTCATTTTAAATTTAATTACTATACTATAGGGTTTCGCTGTCTATATTATCAATCACCAAGACACTTTGGAGTTGATAATATTAAAATTGCCACAATAATGAGAATTCTACTTCATGATGAAAATAATTTTAATCATGGGTAGATTACAAATCCATTTACAGTTACGGTTACTGAGAATTCTATTATCTACCTTCTCTTGTAAAAGATGTTAAGACATGTTTTCAGGAAGTATAAAAGATTATAGAAGTATGCTGTTTCTAAAAAGTTGCAAGCACAGGCTTTCAGACAGAAAACCATGAGAATGCTTCCAAACTGTCGAGGCTTGTGGGGTAGAACATGGAGCAGAAGACATAGCCATGGTTACAGGTGGGCCATTTGTCTTTTTGACTCCTGTTTGCCTATTTTTATTCAGTCAAATTTATTTTGGGGAACTGGTATGTAATAGGCACTGGACCAGGGGCTGAGATGAAGCAGGGAACAAGCAATGTAATTCCTGCCCTCATGGTGTTCACAGTCTAGTTTGCTTTGATGACTGTCCGGGGCCCTTGAAGATGTTGGGGATTTTAAGTGGAGTCCAATGAAGCACAGTGAATGGGCCTTGGCAGTTAATGGTCCTCAACTCTGGTTGGCCATTGGAATCTCGTAGGAAGCTGAATACAGATATAAACACAGAGTCCTAATAGATACATGTATTTACCCAGGCTCCATCTCCAGAAATTTTGTCTGGTGTGGGGCCTAGGCACAAGCGTTTTTTAAGAGCTCTCGAGGGATTCTAACAGGCAGCTAGGGTTTAAGAACATGGGACTACCCAATAAGAACAGCATTTCAAAGACCACCATTCCAGATATGAATGGAGATCATTCTCTGCTCATCTGATAAGCCTGTAGGAAATCAGTTAGTAGTGTCTGATTGAATTAAACTAGTTTAATATTTTAATCCTAGAAGAATATCAGTTTCTCAGGAGCCCCAAAGTCTGGTAAACTTATTTTGCAGAATAGATAACTTCATATAATACTTTATGATCACCTTTGCTCTGACTTCATCTCCCCTTCTCAAATCAAAAGTAGTAATCAGATTTAGTCTGATAATTGCTGTGGGCAGGAATTACTCATTGCCTCTCATTGGTTATTCAAAACCTTTTATCTGGGAACTTCTAAGAGGTGGGTTTTATGACACTAGGAGTAGATTGAAGAGCTGAGTTAGAGAAGATACTAAATGTGTTTGAAGGGACTGAACTGTAGGAAGGTAGGAATTCAATGGTAATGGGTGGCCAAATTATCCCAGCTGTATTCCCCTGTTTGCTGTGTCTGTCCTCTAAAAATCCTTGGTAAATTGCATTCTGCCTCATGGAATCTGTAGTCTATGCATTTGAACCTTCCTTGGTGTGGGGATACACATTTGAAGGACCTCCTATTTATATTTAATTCATTTAAAATATATCTTGTATGTATACATTTACAAAATAACTAGACATACAAATCCTAACTTCTACTGTCACAATTATGATTTGATTTCCCATGTGTTCTTTATTCTTCCCTGTCTCTTCTCCACCTTTCTTCACCCTTAACCCTGCTGCCCACTCCCCTGCTCGAGTATTTTTTTCCTTATTTGATTTTCCATCTACTCTCTCAGGAACTAACAAAGTCAATAACCAAAAATATTCCCAAACATTCACTTGATCCCTTTACTCAGTCTTTGTTTTCAATACTATTCCTGTGGACTACAGTGTATGCACGTCTATATGCACAGACATGGAAATAATTAGTTTAAAAAATCCGTCTATTACCCTCACTGTCACTTAAAGCATTCCCACAAGCGTGTAAACTGCGCCCCACACTGGTTCCCTGCTTTGGTGGAACTCTATGAATAAATTACATTTTCAGAGTCTGCCAGCTTTCTAATTCCAGCTTACTGCACTTTGGAACAACATCTTTCCTTCATACGTCGCATAATTTGTCTTTCTGGGTTTATTTTCATTTTTCTCTTTCTCTGGTGTTCCAGTAACTTTTGCAGGAGGAAATGGTCTCTCTCATGGCCAGAGCTTCTTGGGACTTTTACCTGCAACTGGGTCGAATTATTTGGGTGACAATTAAAGCAGCAAAACCTACTTTGATGGCATTCAGTCAGGAGTATCGTTGCTTAACATTTGTGTTTGCATGCTAATTTTCAGAACTGAAAAACACATGGATACAAGTGTGAGATTAAATTTTATTTTCTTTAAGGCAATAAACTAGGTTCATTGTAGTCTCTTTTGGCATTTAGAGAAATGCAAAGCATTGAGCTGTCAGATTTTACAGTAACAATGACGAATTGTGAAGGCTGATTTGGAAGCACAAACACTGCAATCATTAACTATATATACTTGAATTCATAACATGAATTGGCAAAGGAAATAGAAACCAAAAGTTGTAGGTAAGTGAAATCATTTGAGAAGATGAACACAGCCATGACACAGCCCACCGTTTTCATCCAGTTATTTTGCAAAATGAAGGTTATTAGGACAGGTTTTGTCAAAAAATGAAAGTGACCAGATAGTCCACAGGTGATCAGTTCCAAAGCTTTCCCCCAGAGTCAGCCCTTCAAATATTTATCATATATGTATGTATGTTTGCTTGGATCATGATAAGGTACCAATTTGGGATTTTTGGAAACTGAGCTAGCATGTCACCTGAGACATCCGTCTGATTTGGATTGAGTTCAGAAGCAAAGTGCCTTGAGAGGCCAAAAGAGAAAGAGAGGGTAGAGGGAGACGAGCCGGAATGGACAGCCCATGTTGCCAGCTCTAATATCCCAGTGCAATTATTTTGTGGACATCCACTCCTTGCCTGCACAGGAGATAGGGCTATAAGTGTATGTTATTTTTTAATTACAAGGGGGGTAGAAAAAATCCTGATGATGGGCTGGAAGGTGCCATTGCATTGTTATTTTTTCCTCTCCCTTCGTTTGCTGATTATGTGAGCCGGGCTCCTTTGCTAGCCGATGATAAGCAGAATTTCCATGTTCTCTGCATAATTAATCCATCTCTGCCTCTCTTCATGCCAACTCGCCCGTTATCGCCGGCACATGCCTGAATTGCAAAAGAATCCGCTCTTCAATTGGAACTTATTGATATTCTAAGAAAAAAAAAAAGAGAGAAGGGGGAAAAAACTGAAAATCCTTAAGTTTAAGCCGCAGATTTTTAAATGGATTAATTTCGCTGCAATCGCAGCCATCTAAGGCGGGAAGGCAGGCAGAGCAAATTGAAAGCGTCTCCATGTTTGCAGAATTGGGTCCAGAACGCTGAAATGTACTGGCACAGCTCTCTTTTAAAGTCAGAAAATTACCATTCATTTACATCACATGAAATACTTTTTTATGCTAGAAATATTCAAGAGACGTTCTTTAAATGCCTGCTAATGCTTGATAACATTTCTAACTTTCAACGTTTTGCTAGACTTTGATATGACATGATAGGAATGCCTTCCAGTAGAGAATATTATATCTCTCTTTATCACATATTAGATTACATCATCTTTTTTCTTCATCATCCCCAAGTAGTCTTTAAACAATGAAGTCTGTCATTGGTTATATAGGATTTTGTGTGCTGATGGAAGTCAAGGTTAGTCATTTATTTTTTGTCTACCTACAAATGAAATGTTTGTTTTTGTTTAATTTTCTTCTTTAAATACCTAGAGACCTTGGACAGCATTAGGGATATAAAAATACTCATAATTATTTCTTAGTAGACATTGTTTTGACTATTTTCCTCAGCCCTTTGATAAACTCTTAATTTTGAGACTTGATTCCTTCTCATTTTAACTTGTAAATAGTTACACTTTGAAATCTCCTTTGACTGAGAAAAGCGTCAGTAGTTGATGTCATTCTACAAAGTGTACAGTGCAAGAATCACAACTGCATAAATGTCCAGCTGCAGTATTCAAGCAATTCCAAATAAAATTTGCTAAACCTTGCTTAGTTGTTGATGTTTTATGTTTTGATCTTTAAGTCTGTTGTATGTGAATTCCCTGACTCCTGGCATCGAGCACTTGCCAGGACCGAAGGTTTCCTTAATACTCTAGCTTCAGCAATGCTTTCTTCCTCTGTTTAAATGCTCACATATCTGCAGGTTCTGCTGGGCTGCACAGCAAAGCTGATGTGCTCGTTTAGCTGAGAGAGAAGAGTTGCTAATATCAACCAGCAAAGAAAATGGGGATTTAAATATCTATGCATTTTGAATTTAGTAGAACCCCAAAAGACAAAATAATAATCATCACAATTAAAAAAAAACTAACTTGAGGGGTACCTTTCCTAGGGAAGATGAGACAGTGAGAAGTTATATTCTTTGTGGAGATACCAAGTATGAAACAAGAATCTTCATAACTACAGGCCATCTTAACATAGAATACTGGCATTGGGTAGGAAGATCTGTGCTTTAAATGTTGACATTATATTTTTCCCCAGAAGGAAACAAAAAAGAGTAGAGAGGTTAGAAACACATTTGGGAGGAAGATTTTTTTTTATAGACATAGTAAAATAATTAACATAGTGATGAATACTACAAACATAAAAACAGTGCAAGGATACAATTTTAACTTAATCCTCTTAATTTTAAAATCTTATATAATTCTTAGGCTACCCAGAGCTTGGACATAGAGGAAACTGCTAGTTGCACATTGAGTAATTTTGTATAGTCAGCTAAACACTTTAAAGCAATTTAAAAAAAATGAAATGAAAAATGACCCTTCTTAAAATAGATGTAGCAAAAACATTTCAACCATAAATAACATTTTCACTGACCTTGTATACTCAACCCTTTCATTTAAAGGCATGAATTAAAAGGACTTGAAAATTGCAGGTATATTTGAGGAGAGAGGAAACTTCTGGGCATTCTATTTTGAAAAAAAGAATTGTGATTTAAAAATCAAATATTTTCTATCATATGCATTGGGTTCATATTTTGAATACTTCATAGAAGATAGTTATAAATATCTTGATAGGAATGTATGTTTTTATAAAATTATATGTTCTGTTTCTACTCTGAAATTATGATGATTTTTTATATACAATTAATAGTTGTAACTTAGTTGGCGTAGTTTAGCACAATTTTTCCCGTGAAATACAAGTTATGCTCATTTTATTATTACATTATAAATTCACTGGGTATTTTAAATGAATGTAAGGTATCACATTCCTAATTATTACCATATGTACAGATCAGAACGAGAAGAGTGATGCAAATGGTTTTGAGATGCTCCGTGTCAGATGACAGGCTAAATCAAACAGCAGTGATTCACTCCAAAGTGGTGACAGCAAATACGATATGAATTAGCTATTTCACTGAAAAAACTGAGACACTGACATGGATTCATAAATGATGAACTGACTTATAATAGAAACAATTGAATGATTTTTTTTCTTTCTTTTAAATTTAAGCATGAATTGAAAAAGTGAAGAAGACTATTACAAATGATTTCCTTGGTGTCAAAAATTGCTAAATAGTTCCTTTTTTTGACATTAGGAATATGAGTGACAGCCTTTTATTTGTATTGTGCATGATGGATGGATCCCTTTATTATCTCCCTTCTCTTTCCTCTTTCCTTTATAATTGGATGGAATTGAACTATTTACCACCTCTAAGTTGGCTCTTTTCTCATGAGGTACCACCATCCTATGTTTATGCCAAAGAGCTGAATCTATCAATTACATCTTCCTCACAGACATACATCTTCACAAGTGAAATATTTTATGATTCTTTTCTTGATCCTTTGCCTTTTCTTTCCCTAACTCCAAGGAGTTTAAACTCACTCAGTCCTGGGAAAAATTTTAATAGACTTGAACACTTTTCCCTTTTCTGTTCAATCCTTTTGGGTCAGGTGGTTCTTGTGATAAGGAATAAGGTTCAAAGAGCCTTTAATCTCTTCTGTTTTGCACCCATACTCTCCAATATAATTGTTCCTGTTCCTACCTTCTCATAAGATATCACCTGCGTCACTAAATATTGGCATTCATCAATTAAGAGTCAGCCATTGAGAATCTCCTACTTGTCCTCTCCCTGCTGTGCGCACTGAAGAGACTGGAATTTTGTGACTCACTGAAATCTGTTAAGTGGTCCTTTCCTAGGAACAGTTTGTGGTAAAATATACAGTTTTTCTTAATTCTAATAAAATGTATTCTAATTATTCTTTCATATTAATATAGAGTTTGTTTCTTTAAAGATACCTGAAGACGTTTTCCAAATTGGTGATTCTCATGTATAGACAGCTTATATATATGTTATCTTGATAACATGCACTCAATATTTTTATTGTATAGAAATCTGTATTTTAAAATAGTTGAATCAGTCTCTCAGAAAACATAAAGTTGTATTTTAAACCTGGAAGAGGAACTGAAAGGCCTCTTCCAGCTACCTGAATGGAAAACAATACTTAAACCAAACATGGTTTCCTACTTTAGAAGGAAGGATATTTTCCAAAACATCCTAGATACTAACTAAAGTCCTTATTAATTGAAAGAAGTTTAGATGTTTTCTTTAAAACTATTAAGGAAGCCGATTAAAGAAAAGACAGCTGTTGTTTCCAATTCTGGCTGATTACTTGTCATCTTCATGAGGTCAATAATGAGACCTTAATTTCCTCATTTGTAATAATTAGAAAAATAATACCTATACCAAAGAATTGTTATGGCAATAAAACACGTAAACACTTAGCATGTTTCCTGAAATATAAGTAGTGCCATGCAGTTAACATCCTTTCCTGCCGTTTGGTTATTATTTTATATGAGACAAATACTGTAAGAGGAATGTGTGTAAGAGTAAAGAAAGTATCAAGGTGTGTATATTCTACTTCTTACATGTATCAGCAAGTATCAGGTATTTTTATTCAAGCATTAGGTAAAAATGAAAAATTTCTTCATAGGCAGTAGTGAAAGGTTGAAAGTTTTTTCTCTAAGACCAGGAATAAGACCAGAGTACCTACTCTCACCATTCCTATTCAACATAGTACTGAAAGTCCTAGCTAGAGCGATCAGGCAAGAAAAATAAATAAAATGTATCAGAATTGAAAAGAGAAAGTAAAATTGTTTCTATTTGAATACAACATGATTTTATATCTAGAAAATCCTAAAGACTCAGTCAAAAAACTGTCAGGCTCTAAATAATGAATTCAGTTAAGTTATAGTGTACAAAATAAATCAGTGCAGTCACTATGGGAAACAGTATGGAGTTTCCTCAGAAAGTTAAAAATAGAACTACCGTACAATCTAGCAATTGCAATACTAGGTATTTATCCAAAGGATACAAAAATACTGATTTGAAGGGAATCATGCATCCTCATGTTTATAGCAGCATTATCAACAATAACCAAATTATGGAAAGAGCCCAAGTGTCCATCAATTGATGAAGGGATAAAGAAGATGTGGTATATATATATACAATAGAATATTACTCAGCCATAAAAAAGGATGGAATGTGTCATTTTCAATGGCATGGATAGAAATAGCGAGTATTATGCTAAGTAAAATAAGTAAACCAGAGAAAGACAAATACCATATGAATTCATTCATATCTGGAATTTAAGAAACAAAACAGATGAGCATGGGAGGACCAAGAGAGGCAAGCCATAAAACAGGCTCTTTACTATAGAGAACAGACTGAAGGTTGCTGGAGGTGAGGTTGGGGGCAGGGAATGGGTTAAATGGTTAATAGGTATTAAGGAGAGCACTTGTGAGGAGCACTGGGTGTTGCATGTAAGTGATGAATCACTAATTCCTACATGTGAATTTAATATTACACTGAATGTTAGCTAACTCAAATTTAAATAAAAACTTGGATGAAAAAAAAATCAGTATCATTTCTATACACTAACAACAAATTTTCTGAAAAAGAAATAAGGAAATTTATCTCATTTAGGATAACATCAGTAAAATACTTAGGAATAAGTTTACCTAATGATGTGAAAGAACTCTATTCTGAAAACTAGAAGATACTGCTGAAAGAAATTGAAGAAGATACAAATAAATGGAAAGGTACCCTGCATTTATGAATTATGAGACTTAATTTTCTTAAAATCAATGTCAATACTACCAAAAACCATTTATAGATTCAATGCAATACCTATCAAGATTACAATGATGTATTTTGCAGAAGTAGGCAAATCATTCTAAAATTTATGTGGAACTACAAAAGACCCCAAATAACCAAAGAAGTCCTGAGAAAGAAGAACAAAGCAGGAGACATCACAGTTCCTGATTTCAAGCTATGCTATAAATATACAGTCATCAAATGAGTATGGTACTAGCATAAAAACAGACAAATAGATCAATGGAACAGAATCAAGAGACCAGAAATAATCATTAGCATATACAGTCAACTAATATTTAACAAGGGTGCCAAGAATGCTCAATGGAGAAAAGGCAGTTCTCAATAAAAGGTGCTTAGATGGTTGGATATTCACTTGTAAAAGAATAAAACTGGACCCACATCTTATACCACTGAGAAAAATTAATTTAAAATGAGATAAAGACAAATGTGACTTGAAACCATGAAGCACCTAAAAGAAAATATAGGAATAAAGCTCCTTGACAGGTGTCTTGGTAATGATTTATTTGGATATGACATCTAAAGCATAAGCAACAAAATAAAAAACAAATGGGACTACATCAAACTAAAAAGCTTCCACACAGTGAGGGAAACCATCAACACAAAGACTACAAAATGGGGAAAAAAATATGCAAACCGTATTTTCTGATAAGGGATTAATATCCAAAATATATAAAGAATTCCTATAACTCACTAGCAAAAGACCCCCAAATAAGCCAATTTAAAAAAGAATAGACATTTCTTCAGAGTAGATAAAATAAAAGGCCAATAGGTACATGAAAACAACACTAGTCATTCGGGAAATAAAAATTCAAGCCAGAGTGAGCTATCACCTCTCACCTATAGGAATGGTCATCATCAAAAAGACAAGAGATAGCAAGTGTTGGCAATGTGGAGAAGAGGAAACCCTTGTGCACTGTTGGTGAGATTGTAAATTGGTGCAGTCACCATGGAAAACGGTAGGGAGGTGTCTCAAAAAATTAAAAATATCATCCTGCAATTCCACTTCTGGAAATATATCCAAAGGAAACAAAAACACTATCTCAAAAAGATATCAGTACCCCCATGTTTATAGCAGCATATTTTAACCATAACCAAGACATAGATAAAACCCAAATGTCTACGTCAGGTTTCAGTTCCCTCAACCACGTTTGTTTTACCATTCTCAGTTTAAAAATAATTCTCTTTGATAGAAGATAGGCGTGAGCCAGAAGTGTATCAGTGTTCTTTCATTCATTAACATTGTAATGTCTGTTTTGTGAGGCAAACAAATCCTTTCCTTTCTTCATGTTCCATTTTATTTAAAAACACCATTCTTATTATTATTAACATTTCATTGGTATTTGTAGTAGTAGTAATAGTAGTAGCTGCAGCAGCATTTTGGAAAGTCTCACTACCTTCTGAATTATTTTCTGAGGCAATTTACTTGTTCATAAAACTTGCAAAATGGATTTTTGTGTATATGCCTCTTATCCAATCTTTCATAGCCACCATTTGAAGCTTAAGTTTGTTGAATAACATGAATGAATCAGCCTGAAACTGCAAACCAATGTCCGTATTTCAAAGTATCGTATTTTATAATGCCGTGTATATAACACAACTGATTAATAAAGAGAAATTATTTGTGTTATTCTAGCCTCTGTAAATAGTATAGTATTCACACAGGAAAAAGCCTATTTCGTGTTCATTCAAACATCTAGCCACTTTGAATGATTGGTTTCTCGGATGATACTTAATTATATTATTTTTAGTTGAACTTATTTTGAAATGCATTTTAGTGGTCTATAAGTGTTTTCATACTGGCCAATGCTCTTTAGGATTTTCTCAGTAGTTTAATATTTTTGTTTTTAGTACAAAACACACTTTTAACTAGAACATTAATCACTGAAATCTCTGAAAGAAAAACAAAGTTTGTTATGGTGAGTCTGTCAATGTCTAAGCTCTAACCTCTTTTATTTCCTCTGAAAGATTTTTTTTTTTAGACACAGAACTTCTGAGAATGAGACTCAATATATAGATGTATCAATATCTATATATTACATTTATCAGAATGTGGCTTCCAAATAAATTAATTTTTGTGTACCTACTTTGTGGTAAGCACTGTATTAAAACAATGACTTACCCAAAATACAAGTGCTCTACATGCTATTTTTAAACTGTTTCAATATTTTGATCTATATGAGGAAATACCATTACACTCTTGTCTGAACAAATGGTTCTTATGATTGTATTAGTTATTTATTGCTGTGAAATAAACCATTTGAAACATAGTGGCTTAAAGCAATGACACATATTTATTCATGAATCATGATTTGTATAAGGGTCTTTGAGGGTACCTCACTTCTCCTGTACTTTGCATCAGCTGGGACAGGTTGATGCTGGGGCTAGAATCATCTGAAGGCTCCTTGCTCTTGTCTAGTTGTTGATGTTGCCTCTCGGTTGCAACCTTAGCTATTGCCCAGAACATTTCATCATGGCCTTTTTGTGTGGTCTGGGCTCCCTTGTAAGATGGTGGCTGACTCCAGTGTTGAACATCCTGAGACAGATAGGCAGAAGAAGACAGTGTTACCTTTATGACTTAGCCTTAGAAGTCACACAGTCATCATATCTGCATTCTAGTCATTGAAACAGCTACAAAGAAACACTCAATAACAAAGGGAAGACAGATGGATTCCGATTTTTAGTAGAAGAATGATAAGATTCTGGAACAGCATGTGAGAAGGATCATATGAAACTAGTTATATTCTTGTGGTCGTTTGCAGAAAATACAATGTGCTACAATGATGCACCTAAAAATGATGGTGCAACTTGGCTTTTGTTTATTTGTACTTCTATTTTCTTCCAAAGGCTATTTATCACTCTGCACTACTACCCTTTGCATCATGGAGATAATTTTCTCCAATAAATATGAAATATATATTTACCATTATAAGATACAAGGAGAGATGTAAAGATGATAAAGATTGAATAGCTTCAGAGAATTTTCTTACATTTGACCTCATATTAAAGAGCTTTTGAACAAGGAATCCCTTCCAATAATGATATCATTATTAGATCATATTTTGCCTCATTAAAAAAAAAAAAAAAACAGCAGTTTACCTGTACCTTGTGCACTGGAATGTAAATACTAGAATCCAAGTGACTTACCCTGAAATTTCTTCCCAATTATTTTTTCTCTATTATAACTGTTATATATGGCATAGGAATTCATATTCTTGTTTAAATCATTCTTCAAATTGAAGTTCTTCTAAGTAATGATCCACATAATTTTTCTTAGTTTCCTCATATATATAAATATTTCTATTTTTGCTTTTAAAAATCATCTTTTCTATAAATATACCCTTGGGAAACAACACTTACCTGCATTTCTCTACCTCATCTTGTCCATATTTGAGTTAACCATAAAGCATTACAATAAAAAATAAATAAATAAAATCAGCTTTCTCTGTTCACTCCATACTAAGAACTACAGAGGAGCAATTATCTTAACTCAAAAGTAGTGACTGTTTCTATATGGCAAATGCCATAATCTAAAAGAATAGAATAGCCTAATATTAGCAGACACAGCAGACTTTTTAGATAATGTGACAAATCAGATTTTTAAGGATTTGGTTCATTTGATGGCACAGAATGATGGGTTTTCTAGAACCATATACAGCTGTTTCTTTATGGCCTCTGCTTCAGATTTTTCTACTGCCAATTATGCTGCTTCCTTATCCTGTTTACTTCCTGCTTACTTATCTACTTCCGATTCTTCCTTGGACAGTCAGAGTAAAAGTCAAGGAGGGTTGCTGCACACAGCTTCATCTCAGCAGTCTGTAATTCTACACGTAATTTAGCACAATAATTAGGGTTGCTCCTAGCCCATTCAGCACTTTAAGGCTACCCATACTCGACAGACACAGCCTTGCAGGGGTAAAGGCTTTGAGAAGTACAGGCAGGGTATGGCTATCATCTCTCCGCATTCACTACCCTGTCTGTCCAGTCAAAAGTAGCAGGCCTGCTTTTGTGCAACTCTGCGTGCTTTTGGAAGCTGGGCCTTGTGCTGGATCCAGCCTTAGGCAGTGATGACTAGAGCCTCTGTTCTGAAGAATACGAGGAGGTCTTTCTTTTTAAACCCTGAGTCAGCACAATCTGCAAGCCATCAACTGAAGGGAAATCTTGGTTTTTTGAACAGACGTCATTTATTATGGGGGTTGGGGGGTAACCTAACAGCAACAAAGAGGATGAAACCAGAGTGCATCCTTTGAGTAGCAGACCTTGGTGAATTCTCATTGGTCAATCCATCCCTTTCATGTAAGATTTCAGATCAGCAAACCAAGGCTTAGTATGTATAAGAAACTTGCCTAGGGCCACTTAGCTAGTGAGTCAAGAACTGGGATTACAACTCAATTTGCTCTGACATTAAAACCTATACTCTTAACCCTTAGATGGACTCCCTTATTCCATTATGATCCCTTACCATATATCTGATCATACCTTGGTGATAATATTTTGCAGTCTTACTAAATTTGGATAATTTGTAAACCAAATTATCTACTGATGTGTAGCTAATTTATTGAACACTTTGGACTCTGTAGAGTATAAAATGATTTGATTTAAAAATGTTTGTTGGAATATAGTTGACACCCAATGTTACATTCATTTCAGGTGTACAACATAGTGATTCAAGTCTATACATCATGCTGTGGTCATCACAAGGGTGGCTACCCTCTGTCACTATGTAATGCTATTACAATACCATTGGCCATATTCCCTACACTGTACCTTTCAGTTATGAAAGATTTGATTCTTTTTAATCATTGTTTTCAGCTGCACTCTGTGGAATTGCCCTGTCCTAGGTCTTTAATGAAAATCTGTGCAAATTTCATAAATTTCTGGCTGTTCATGGCTATTAAAACTTAGTCCTGTGCATTTTATAAATTCTTTATCCATTTCAGAGTGTTCTTCTCCCCTCCTCCTGATCACACTGGCCATTATTGGATAGGATTCACAAGGTGGGGGGTTCTGCTTTATTCCTTTCACCAATCAGCCTTTCATTTCTCTTCTGGGTCCAGCTCCTACAAGGAAGGACAGGGAGTGATGTGGTGTTCTCTGACCCTAAATCACTCATGTGGAAGTTTTCTTTTCCTTGCTCTGGCTCGCACATTCAGATTCTGCTTAGGGCTGATGGGATATATTTTTTGAGGTCATGTTTCGCTTCCATCCAGCTCCTTTTTTCACTGAAATCTCCTTGGCCAAGGGCAGACATTTCTCCTGATGGCCCCTGCCAGCAGTTCCATCTGGCCCATGCATATCGCAGGGAATCAGTAGCTCCTATTGTACTTCAACTCTACGACTGTCTCCCTGGAGCAAAGACCTCCTTCTGCCTTTCTATACTGCACTGCAGCCCCACTGCCCTTTGCTGCAAACGGCATCAGCAAACCTTCCACTTTTGGAACTATCCAGATATAGGATACATAAAACTCTCTCAGGAATTATCTCCCCATGCCTAGCACCCCTTTAGTGGAGTGAGCACCTAGAAGTGCAAGCATCCAGATAAGGACCAAAGCATGTATAAACTTCTAGAATTCTCTACCTCAGATGGCCTTCATGGGGAGGTAGTGGACCATTGCCAAAGGGGATTTGGGGGAAGATTTCTTAGCTCACTTCTGCACTCCCCTGGCTCTGCATCCTGAAACTGTATGCCTGGGCAGTGGAGGGTGGGTATGGGGAGGGGAATTATGATAGTTAGTGGGTTGATTCTTCTGCGTCTTCTATGAGCTGTGGAGAAAGGTTTTAGCTTCAGTTCAGTAGCTTAATGACTGTTTAAAAAATATGTGTGAGTTAAAATCTCTTCTATTCAGCTTTGGGGCTTAAACCACAATTCCATCAGAATAGAAAAAAATCACATTTAACATTGTATGAAAACATAGAAATAGTAATTTAAAGTGGTTGTTATGCAATGTGGGGACACCTACTTTCCTCAATATGTATTTTATATCTTAAAGAATTTTTTTTCTTGAAAATGGGGAGTGCTAACTAAAAGTGCTTACATTTGCACATACCTCTTTAAGTATCTTTATGCCCATTTGTGAATCACAACAATGCTGTGATGGAGATAAAGGGTCATTATGACTATTTTGTATATGAGAACAGTGGGGATTAGTATGATAGATAATTTTTCTGAAGTTTCACTTTTAAGGGGTAGTTCTGGATTTCTAACTCTCAATGTATCGCTTCACCTCTCTGCCCCTGTTTTATGGGGGTTTCCTAGAAGCAGAGTCTGAGAATGACATTCACATGCAAGTGGTTTATTAAGTTTTGATCCTGGGAGAAATCTGTCCTGAAGTGAAGGAAGCATCATAGACAGAAGATTAAAATAAACAAGGAAGTGTCTCCGGGAGAAGTCTCACCTAAGCCTGATTCCAAAGGGAGCATGAGAGCATAAGTTGCATCATAGAGTTTGCCCCTTCTTGATGCAAGAATCTGGGCTTTTGTGTCTCCCACTGACTGTTTAGTTCTTGGGTGTAGGTTGGTGGGAGATGAGGGATTTCCCAGCCCCCTCAGTGTGAAGGAGCTCCAGTTTCCCCAGGGGAGACCTCCTGAGAGGTAGGCAGCAAGCCCACAGTGGTGACACCCAGAGAAGTTGGAGGGATGGCATCTGAACCAATAAAAAAGATGGAGTAGGAGCACCAGTAGGGTTGGCTGCAACAGTACTACACTGCCTCTAACCATGTTAGTGGTTAACAGAGACATAGGATACTTGTAAACATAAGACCAAGGTAAATGTCTTCGTATAAAATTTTAAAGGTCCAAAGAAATAGAAGTAGTGTTATATTACCCTTTGTTTAGGTAAAGACATTTACTCTAGCTGTACCTGTTATTTTTCAGTGTAGACACACTGATCATTAAAATCTGTTATTTCCTACAAGAACCTTTTGAAACAGAAGTCAACTACATTATAATGAATATATGTGTTGAAGGAAAACGTATAATTTTATGCCTTTCTTTTATAACTTAGACAAAGAAGAGTGCAAACAGAAGGCAAGTTGTTGTGAGCCTCAAGGCAATGTCTTTAATGAAAAAGTAGTTTGGGTTCAATAGGTGCAAGACAAAGCGATCATCTGTTTTGCTCACCTTTAAAATACATTGTGTTGCATACAACATAAACATAACTGCCAGGTGTTCTTATCAGACTAAGAAAAAAGAATATGATCAACTTTCTTGAAGACAGTTAATCCTGTTTATTCAAGGCAGGTAAGCAGGTCTCATAATTTCAATTTGAATTCATGTAAATCAACGTAATTTTGGTCATTTTAAACTACTTCACTTACGGAACCATTGTAGTAAAATTATATTGTAGTGCAGGTATGTCCCCACTTCTCAAACAATCCCATTATGTCACTTTGCTTTTAGGACAGAGCTACATTAGTACTACATTAGTAGTTAGTTTTCACTAACTGAAAGAAACCCAAAGACAAAAAAATGGAAATAGTGCTCAGGGTTTGATTTGTAACAAGTATGCTCCCTAAGCGGCAAGAGTGGCCCCGCCAAGCTCTGTCCTCAGGAAATACACTCAGCATCTCAGCATCAAGCTGCCGTAGTTTGGACTGTGTCTATGAGCATCTGTGCTTTGTCTTGGTATATTGTGTGCATTTGTTAGCAAGTTGTGTCCCAAGGTATCACAAAACCATAAGAGAGCTTGTTTTTGGGCTCTGGGAACCCTAAAACTTTTTCCATGTGAATTTATGCTAATTGCTTCTTTGCTTTCTACCATTTTGGCTTAAAAAGGATTCTTAGGAATATTCTGTTTTTGGATAGAAGGGAAAACCTGTAATAGAAATTTTTCCATCTATTGAGAGAAGATCACATGCCAGGTAATAGTCTAGGAACTTGTCTGATTTCATTGATCTTCACAACAGTTCTGGAGGATAGGTACTATTATCATTCTCCTTCTAAAGATGAAGAAACCTGAGGCCAGAGTACTCGCGTATCTTACCTTGGTGGTGGGTAGAGGAGTCAACCAGGAGGCAACCAGGCAGTCTGGTTCCAGAGCTGTGCTCTTGAGTATGAAAAACATTTGAATTTAGGTTTCTAACATTCATAAGTTTTGGTCTTGACTTTTGCCACAATATTGATTCTGTTTTACAGGTTATGCAAATTAAAAATTCAGAGAAAACAAATAGGACAGTTGACATAAACAAGAACCTAGAGGGTCAATAAGAGAATAGCTGGACAAGGTTCCCAATAGTATTTAAAATGAGTCATTTCCTTATGTCAATATGTTACACCCTCATAGTTATATAATTTAAAATACACTCTTTGTACTCTATTTTTAGAATTGGCTATAACTCTATATATAGTTTATAAAATTTTATCAGATCATTAATTTTTAATTACTTAAATATCAAATATACCTTATTCTTTCTTATCCCTGCCCCAAATCTTCTGGGCCCCACATATACTCTTTCATTAAAAATACGTGTATACATACATACACATACAAATAAGTATAGGTATGCAATCCAGATAAAAATGAAGATTTAGCCACATCTGAATTGGAATGAGGTAGAAAATGGTTCATTTTCCTCATCCTGACCTCATTTTTATAATTTATCAGATGCCCTTTGGTATTATATTTTATAAGCATATTTTCTCACTCCAGTCTTCCATCCTTCCCTCCCTTCCTATCTTCCTACCCTCTTCTTCTTTTGCTCCTTTCATTTTTTCTCTCTCTCCTCCTTCCATTTTTTTCCCTTGCTGCTTTATTACTTAATTCACTTGTGTTCTCATAAACATATGAGACTAAAGCCATGAAGCCATGTTATATAGGCCCTTAAGAAATACCCAGCTTAACAAGAAGCACTTAGGTGTTTCAGTTTCAAAGGGCTCCTACCTGCAGTTTATTTGTGTGAATGTTGGGCAAAACACCCTTTTTTTCAGGGCCCCTGGGGTGGCTCTGTCTGTTAAGCAACTGACTCTTGGTTTCTGCTCAGGTCATGATCTCAGGGTTGTGAGATTGGTCCCCATGTCTGGCTCATGTGGGGCTGGAGCCTGCTTGAGATTTTCTCTCTCCCTCTCCCTCTGCCCCTCCCCTTGCTTGTGCTCATGCTCTCTCTCTCTCAAATAAATAAATCTTTTTAAAAACTACCTTTTTTTTCTTTTGGAAATTACAAGGTATTCTTTTGGAGATTACAAGGGTCTCCAAAGCCCCTTAAAGTTTCCAAAATAATTTTAAAATAACTCCTATGTTCACATTCTAAGTGAGAATAAATCGATAACAAGAAATCTTAGGGGCAAAAATAAATGTCAGTAGTGAGAGTATTTACATATAAGTCCTGTTTAATAAATGGTTAACATACCCCTGGGGATAAAAATATATGTTTATAAAAAATTAAAAATTAAAAAAAAAAGTATTTTAAAAAACAAATAAATAAATAAATGGTTAACAAAACATTTTTCCTATCAATGCAAATGATTAAGCCGAGGGCAGTAGGTGTTATCAGTATATTTGAAGAACTATAATGAATGTGTAAAGGTGTACATATGAAGAATGGACAATAGAGATTTGCTTGAAATATTTCTTATGAGCTCTATTACTGGATTATTAGAAACCCTATCCTGGGGGCGCCTGGGTGGCTCAGTGGGTTGGGCCGCTGTCTTCGGCTCAGGTCATGATCTCAGGGTCCTGGGATTGAGCCCCACGTCGGGCTCTCTGCTCAGGGGGGAGCCTGCTTCTCTCTCTCTCTGCCTGCCTCTCTGTCTACTTGTTATCTCTCTGTCAAATAAATAAATAAATAAATAAATCTTTAAAAAAAAAAAAAGAAACCCTATCCTGATTTGTCATAGTTCTAGTTTCACCTACATTTCAGTCCTATTCTTACCTTATTCTTTCATACATTATTCTGTCATAAAAATGACAAACAGTTATAGATTATTCATAATAATATATCTCTGTAGCCATTTTTCCAAATATCCTTGAATTACTGTAAACTATTTTTGGAAATATCTTTGTGAATCAACTTAATTTAGAAAAACCCTTCACAGTTTACATTGGTTGCAGAATTGCATGCTGCTCTATTTCCAAAAATTATATTGACTAAAATATGGAAATATAGACTTTTGTCCTCCACTACCAAATATGATTGTCAAATGCAAGATTTTTTTCATAAGGGGCAACTCATTTGTTATTGAGACTGGTGTTCTACATATATGTACCTATATATATATAAAATGAGAAAAGTTAAGAAGATGTTTTAATTATTTAATCAAATTATCTTTTAAAATTTTTTTAGTTAAGAAAACATTGCATGAGGTATTATTATTAATTTTGAAATAACTCATATCTCCACAAAGTATTCTAGAGTTTGCGAACAATTTGAATTTTAATGTCTTCGTTTGAAATTTCTTATGTTGTTAGCTGACTCTCAAATCTGGGGATTTTAAGGGATCAATTGCATTTGCTTTTTCTTGTCAAGACAAATAATGCCAAGGGCCTGGTTTATTAATAATGAAAGAGAATAAGAACCAGGACATGGGTTTTGTAATCATAAGTTTCACAATGCTTTCTTTTTAAAAACTTGTTATATGACATAACATACCTTTAGCTTAAAAATGAAAGTGAATTTTAGATTCTTTTCATGATAAGTTTAGAATGAATATTTTAAGGAGAAAAATAGAGCCCTTCAGGGTTGCAAGCCTGGCCAGGCTCTGATCAATGTATGGATAAGAGTCACTTTTTTGCCACAGGTAATGATCGAGGCGCCTTTTTGCCAACACGTTCTAGAATCCCCCACTAGTTTACAGAACTCAAGAGGAAGGATGTAAATACTTGTTAAGTACTTGATTTTTTTTTTTAAAGGATTGATATTCCATCTTGTTCAATTCCTTTTGCATTTCCAACTCTGTCTTCGGAGGAGGCTGAGCCCTACGCTGTTCTTCTGGACCCAGCCCTTTCCAGTCCGTGGTAATTTGCCAGGGCTGCTCCTCAGACCGGAAGAGATACCCATGTGTTATTTGCCCCGTGTTAGACTACGCGGATCGGCTTCCTCATAACACAAAAGCGAATAGTAACGAACCAGAAAGGTGATGCTCAGTAATGTGAAAGTGTTCTCCTTCAAACTCCCCTTCGAAAAAGATGATTTTGAGGCTGTCCATGCATTTTAGTCTGCAAAATTAAGATGTTTCTAAATTAAGAACCAGAATAGTTGTCAGGGAGGAGCCCGAGAGAGGCAACTCTGAAAGATGGGAAAGGTCTCATAGGAGCTCTAAGCCCATCCTAATTTTAGGGGCAAAGCCCTGAAATAAAGGGTGACTTTTATTTACCTTTGTGTTTCCTCAGTTTAAAAATCTTGTTTGGTAACAGATACTTCTTTGGCCTGTAATTTACTGTCCTGAGAGTTGAGTGTAAATTTAAACAGCATTTTCATGTCATTTCAGAAATAAGGAATGATCATTTTTAAATCCTCCAGAAATGAAATAAGCTTGTTATATTTTCATCCCTCTAAAGGAGACATAAGGAGAGATTTATTAACATCGATATTCCACTTTTGATGCCCTCTGTAGGAGGTGCTAGTAAAATTCAGGAATGTTTCAGAGGGCTCAATTTGGGGGTCCCGCTGAATGACTTAGCCAGATGGAAATGATAGAACTTTTTTTCCTCTTCATGTGATAAATCAGCTTATTAAGAATTTTTGCTAAATGGAGTCTTGCTTATAAAGAGAAAGGCTTTCAAACTTGTTTTTAAAGTTATGTGCTCATATAGAACTAAGCTGCCGAGGTTCCCTAGCATTTCTGCTATGGCAAAGAATGTGTCTGTTGGCCACTCCGGAAAGATAGCGGTTTCAGAAAGGCCTATTTAAAGTGCTAGCTTATGCTGTTCCTTGTTACTTTTAATCATGTAAGTACCTCTCTATCTTAAAATTGCTATTGTTTTCAGACCAGATGGCATGGAATACATTTGTTATACATCTATGATTGAATATACAGTTAAGATTTTTTTAAATAAATCATTTTGCCCGATTTATTAAATTTATTAAATTCGATAATGCATTGACCATTAGGAACATTATATAATTTGCATCTGAAATAATATATTACTATTAATAAATCTATAAACCATATATCATCTGTTTAGATGGTATAATGTAGCCATTTATTGTATACTCTGTGAATTTTGTCAACAGGGAATCCCCCTGATGAAAAAATAGCATAATATTAATTACTAGCACCATCTGTGCAAAACAATAGGGAAACCAATATTTTAATACAATGACTTCATGCATGTCAGTTATCTTCAACATTAAATGCTGCAGTTTTGTTGACGCAGTTTACCCGTCTAATAATTTAAATAATGGATGTTCTTACAGAGGTTAAAACTATGAATAAATGAATTAAAATTAAATATAATCAAACGTTTAAATAGGTATAACATGAATCTGATTCATTCTCCAGAATATATCCTGCATGCATGTATGTATATACAAATTACTGTACCATCTGCTAGGTTTTTACAGGTTGAGCATGAATTTTTTTTCTACACATGAAAGGCATATTGTAGATGCCTTGTAGTGAAAAGATTATTCAGTTGAAAAGGTTGAAACAACTGGTCTAACTAATGCCTGGCAGTGGTCAGACTCCAAGAGTATCTTCAAAAGATGAGGGCAGGGGTCATCATAGGAAAGATCATATTCTATTTAAATTTTGAGCTCTCAAGCTAACATTTTGCTAATTATGACAATGGATGCTGTTCCAAGCACCAAAGGACTCCCTTTCATCTGTCCTTTTAAACTACTGTAACCTGCCACCTGGTATGTTCTTTTTATATATCCACTTAAACTTCTGGCTTTAATAAATATTTATTGAAAAAATTAATGAATTATATTTTGGAGAAGGAGATGGTAAGCAAAGAGTCTTTTTTTTTTTTTTCAGTTGTCCGTACATACTATTCTTTTGTTTTGCTTATTTAGGTAGCTTAGTAGCTTAGTACCTCATACTGACAAAGTTTTCTTACCGACACAGACTTCAGAGCCTCGGAGTCCATAAGGAGGGACCAGTAATCATTATTGCTGGGAAACGTGAACAAGTAATAGCTTTTTCATTTTGAGGCATCTTTTGTAATAGCCAATTAATCTAAAGCTTTCATTAAATAGCACTCAACAGTGATCATCAAACTTCCTTAGTTTACCATCTTCTCTTACTTCTAGAAAGAAGTCTCCACATCCATAGGTTCCATCTCCTAAGATCTTGAAAGGATCTTGAAATTCTATTATGAAATGCCATTTAGTTCTAACTCAGAATTTCCATTTATTTTTTAAAGTTGTATCTTTTTGTATTTCTTTAAACATAGTTTAGGATGAGCTTCAGCGCTAGCTTCATTATGCAGGGTAAGGTTTTTAGAAAATCAACACCAGCAACACAGTCCTGGCTTTGAGTTCTCACTTATATTGCTGTGTGACCTTGAACACAATTGTCAAATCCTTTAACTTCTATTTCTGGGGTATAAAGTCATCCTTATAAAATGGAAATAATGCTGCTTTACCTCTTGCTAATTAGATGCCAGTATAGAATGAGGTAATATCATGATCATCAGTACTTATTATTTATGGTTCATCCACTGAGATAAAGGAAATAGAAGAGTTAAAAAGGATTAGCCTTTCAGAATATGAATAGGCAATCACAAAATAAACATAAATGTAAATAAAAAATGAAGAGATTCTTAAAATCAGTAGTAGTAAGGAAAAATAAGATTAAATAGTATAGCATGGGAGAATTTTGTTCCAAAATTTTCATATATGGTGCAATCAGAAGTGTGGGGCAATGAACATTTTTAGGCACAGTAGGAGGGAGGGTATACTAGCACATCTTTTTGAGGGAAGGAAATTTAGCAGCAGTTCAAAAATTCAAATGCACATGTTTTTTGACCCAGAAATTTTACTTTTAGAAATCTATCCTAGAATGATTTTTAGCCAAATGGTGAACAGATGTAGCAGTCCCCTCTCACCCTTCCATCCTCCCCCCAAAAAGCCATGCTGATACAAAATAACAAATACATGCTAATCAAGTTAAAAAATAAAGAGACACACACACGGAATAAAAAAAATCATCAGTTTCCAGAACTAGAGAACAAAAATCCAACATGAAAATTGGCAATAATAATAATAATAATAATAACATTGATTTTGACCTAAGAACACGATGTTTTCATGTTTTCTGATGCACAGACACACCTGTGGCCTAGTGAGACAAAGAGCTGGAACTGAGCATCTGATAAGAAGTTTCTAGGGAAAAAAGGAGCTCCATGAAAAAGGGATCAAGAACACTCTATTCCTTGTCCTTCTAAAGTATCCAAGGAGATTTCTGTCTCTCCAGTTGTGGACATACACACATACATATATACATACATACATATTTTTAAAAGTCTACTGTAAGGACTTGGCAGTAAAATCTACAGTCATCATATTTTAAGTAATGGAGACAAGATTTGAAAACCTAAAAATATATATTGTTCAGATTTAAGTTTTACGTAATTGATATATTGGCCTTTTTAGAAAATGAAAATGATAGCCATATAAGCAAAAATATCTCTTTCCTTTTGGGGGAATTGAAAGTAAAGTTGAAGGACAAATTTTCCACTGCTGAAACAACTGTCTAGAATTCTATTGCCCCGTGTTAAGACCACTGGCAGTCTTGGTTTCCGAAACCTTTACCTTAGTCACTTGAGGAAACAACTGCAATGAAGGGAGTAAGCAGAGCTAAAAAAAAAATTTACATTAGCAACTCAAGAACAGGAGAAAAATCAATTTCAAAAAGATTATTATTATTTTAACTTATTTTAAATAATTAAGGAGATAAAAGAAGGAATAGAAATCTCAGTTAAAAAAAATAAGGACTGTAACAAAACATGAAAAAGAATGAAGTAGAAAAATATATACTTTTGTATATATATACATATACTATTGTATATATATACACATACCATTGGGAGTAAAAAAATATATACCATTGAAATAGAAACTCAGCTGATTAAATGATAGCTGGATAGGTGAAGTGAGAATAAGGAAATGGGGAGAAAGAGAAATACACAACATCCATCTAGGACTCCTTGATTGAGAGAATAGGGAGAAAAAATATCTCTGGGTGACATACAATGGAAAAGGTCAAAAATTGGAAAAGACATGGTTGCTCAGACTATTTCAAACAGCACAGTGAATTCTGAATAAGAGAAACAAAGGAGAAGTCCTCTTAACTGGATCAGTTCTCTTGACTGACTCAGGAA
Organism: Mustela nigripes; assembly: GCF_022355385.1. Taxonomy (NCBI): domain Eukaryota; kingdom Metazoa; phylum Chordata; class Mammalia; order Carnivora; family Mustelidae; genus Mustela; species Mustela nigripes. The sequence continues at coordinate 165,207,859 of NC_081559.1, forward strand.
ATTACTATGCCTCTATTGTTTTTAAATGATTTTTATAGTGTAGTAAAAATTTAACTGGGAAGTTACCATCTGGTATATCAGTGCACTATTACTCCCACCAATGAAATTCTGTTCTTAAAGAGAGAGTTGTGTTTTGTCCATAACTATAAAAGGGAGTTATATATATATATATATATATATTATGTTAATTGTGCAAACCAATAAAATATTAGTGTAAAACAAAGAATTGTGTCAAGAAAAACTTAACTGAACGCTTTAGGGAAACTCCATAAAGACAAGCCACTTAAAAAATTAGATGTGAAATTAGGTTTTGACACAAGAACTGTAAAACTGAGGTTAAAAGTCATAAATATCTGGAACCTGGTAAACACAAACACTTCCAATAATGTCTTTAAGTTCTTACCTCCACTATAAAGACATCGAAATTGGAAATGATAGATAATCCATTATGTGTGGTTCATGAAAGATAACATGAAAATCTGACCAGCAGACCCATGTCAAAAGAAAGGCCTGTGCCACATCAAAAACTTATCAAACAACACAAATTTATATTTTTCAGTTTAAGCAAAATACTTAAGATGAACATTAATCACTTGTTAAAATGATTCTCAGCTTTAGCACCTTTTTCACCTCGTCATTGAGCTAACAGTTTTGATGAGAGATCATTCTTCAAAAAAAAGAAAAACCACAAAAAAAAAACTGTATCAGTGATCAATTATAGACCTCAAAGTCATAAAAAAAGTTACCTACCAAGAAAAAAAAAAATACACCAATAACAAAGCTCATATCAGCAATTTTATCTAAGAATCCACTGCCATATCCAAAGTCATGAATATTTCCCTTATGTTTTCTTCCAGAAGGCTTTAGGTTTTTAGATCTTATATTCAAATTATCATCCCCACACAGTCTGTTGGAGACTATCCTTTTCCCATTGAATGAGCTTGGAGCTCTTATAAAAAATTAATTAACCATAAATATATAAATTGATTTTTAGACTCTCAATTCTATTTCTTCTTTTTTTGTTGTTTAGTTTTTAAATTTTAAGTTCGATTAGTTGACATATAGTGAATACTTGTTTCAGGTGTAGAATTTAGTGATTTATTACTTACACACAACACCCAGTGCTCATCACAGCCAGTGCTTTCCTTAATACCTATCACCCATTTAACCCATTCTCCCACCACCCACCCCTCCAGTAACCCTGTTTGTTCCCTATAGTTAAGAGTCTCTTGTGATTTGGCTCCCTCTCCATTTTTATCTTATTTTTCTTCTCATTCCCCTATGTTCATCTGTTTTATTTCTTAAATTCCACACATGAGTGAAATCGTATGATATTTTCCTTTTTCTGATTGCCTTATTTCACTTAGCATAATTTCACTTAACTTAATACAATCTAGTTCCATTCATGTTGTGGCAAATGGCAAGCTTTGATTCTTTTTGATGGCTGAGTAATATTCCATTGTGTGTGTGTGTGTGTATACACATATATATACATATATATGTGTATATATATAAATGCATATGTATGTGTATTGTATATGTATATGTGTATATATATATATAAATACATATACATATGCGTATGTATACACACACACACACACACACACACACACACACACCATTGTTTCTTTCTCCATTCATCATTTGATGGATATCTGAGCTCTTTCCATAATCTGGCTATTATAAATAATGCTGCTATAAACAATCATAAGGTTACATGTATCCCTTTGAATTAGTGCTTTTGCATTTTGGGGGTAAATACCCAGTAGTGCAACTAATGGATTGTAGGGTAATTCTATTTTTAACTTTTTGAGGAAATTTCATACTGTTTTTCATAATGGCTGTTACAGTTTGCATTCCCACCAATAGTGCACAAGGGTTCCTTTTTCTCTACATCCTTGCCAACACTTGCTGTTTCTTGTGTTGTTGATTTTAGCCATTCTGACAGGTGCAAGGTAATATCTCATTGTAGTTTTGATTTACATTTCCCTGATGATGAGTGATGTTGATCATCTTTTCATGTGTCTATTGACCATTTGGATGTCTTCTTTGGAGAAATGTCTGCTTATGTCTTCTGCTATTTTTTAATTGGATTATTTGCTTTTTGGGTGTTGCCTTGTATCAGTTCTTTATTTATTTTAGATTCTAACCCTTTATTCAATAAGTCATGTGCAAATATCTTCTGCCATTTGTAGGTTGCCTTTTAGCTTTTGTTGATCATTCCCTTTGCTGTGCAGAAACTTTTTATTTCGATATAGTCTTAGTTTATTTTTGCTTTTATTCCCTTGTTTCAGGAGAGACATATCTAGAAAAATATTGCTATGGCTGATGTCAGAGACATTTCTGCCCAATATTTATTAGGATTTTTTATGGTTTCAGGTCTCAAGGTCCCACATTTAGGTGTTTAATACATTTTGAATTTATTTTTGTGTATGTCATAAGAAAGTGGTCCAGTTTCAGTCTTTCACCAGTAGCTGACAAGTTTTCCTGACACCATTTGCTTGAGATATCACCTTTTTCTTGTTAAATATTCTTTCTTGCTTTGTTGAAGTTTAGTTGACCATATAATTAAGAGTTTATTTCTGGCTTTTCAATTCTGTTCCATTGATCTCTTTGTCTATTTTTGTACAAAACCATACTGTTTTGATTACTATAGCTTTGTTGTAAGTTTTAAAATTTCACCTCTTGTGCCAAGTTTATTATTAAGTATTTGATTCATTTAGATCCACTTGTAATGAAATTGCATTCTTAGTTCTTTTTTGGATTGTTCATTGTTGGTATATAGAAATACTACTGATTTTTGTGTTTTGATCTTCTACCCTGTAACTTTGCTGAATTCATTTATTACCTTTTGTACCTTTCTCATGGGTTCTTTGAGATTTTCTATATAGTATATAGGATCATGCTATCTACAGATATAGTTTTCCTTCTCCCCCTTCTACAATTTGAATACCCTTTCCTCCTTTGTCTTGTCTAACAGTTCTAGCTAGAACTTTCAATATAATGTTGACTAACACTGAGGAAAGTAGGCATCTTTGTTTTATTCTTGATCTTAGTGGGAAAACTTTCCACTTTCACCATTAAGGTGTTAGCTACAGGTTTTTCATAAATACCCTTTGTCATGCTGATGCACAGACTTTTAAAAATAGGAAACTATTTGAGTATTTGGAAAAGAAGAGAATTAAAGAAGGTGATTGAAAGAATTTCCATTGAAAGAAATTCCAGGATTTGGTTTTCAAAAATTCAATGCAAGTAACTCTGAATAGTAGTAATCATTAAGGACACATCAGAAAACACTTAAAAATAAGTTAGAAAGATGGAAAAAATATGTATTAGACTAACCCAAAGAAAGCTGATCTACGTTTTTAATAGCAGGCACAATAGAACTTACAGAATCCTGGTCTACATGCTCTTGGAAGGACACCAGCTTACAGAATCAATGGGAATAGGAAGAAGACATTGAAAACACCAGGAAACAAGGAAGCTCAGAAGGAAACCAGGAAGCAGGAAATGTTATAACATGCTTGTGGAGTAATAGCCTGTCCAGTGTGTTGCGACAGCAGCCACAACTACAGTTACCTCTTTGCTATTACTGTGAGGATTCTGACTCTCAGAATTCCTGATCTCTTGGCTTACTCACTTAACTGTTCAGAGTCCCAGGAGCTCATATCTAGCTGACTGAGCTTGTGCCACATGCTGCCCCTGGCTGTTAGAAGAAGCTTGTAGGAAGGCTTGGATTCCATGGTGGAAGCAGGTGCTAGGAAGTGGTCTCTGGCCAAATGATCAATTGAAGAGGAGAGGAAATTCACAGAAAGGAAACTTGGGAGACTTTATGAGGAATAATATGTGATAATTTTTTTGATGTCTGGAAAGATACAGACAATTAGAAGCAATTAGCAGTGTTGAAGTGAAGGGATAGACTAAACAGTGTTTTGAAAATTCTATATACTTATATACAGTTTTGCAATTTTTTAACGATGAAATTGCACTCAGGCATGGCTTGTGTATTTTTAAAAATAGGTTTAAAAATTATACTTTAAAAAGGACTTTTGCCTTTAAGAGTGGGAATTATATACCCACAGCACTTCTAAACTTTCATGGGAATAATTGATGAAAAACTCGCTTCAGCAAAATTCAAGGGAGGAGAAATCTCCCTGGGACTGCAGAGATTTCACCGTTGGCTAATCTACTTTTTTTTTTTTTCCTTGAAATGCGTTGGCTTCATCTACCTTTAGAAGTTCCTTCTGTTGAAAACTCTGGATGATTTTTTTCTCTCTCTGAAGCCAGCCAGATACTTTGTAGTCAAATAAATTGTCAGAAAAATTGCTGTATCTAGAGATTTTTTCTGTAGTAAAAATGTGGTCACTGCCTTCTCGGAGTAGCTCATCATTTGAGATTATATTTTTAAAAAACCATCAAAAATAAAAAATGCATTATATAAATTTTGAATTAGCCATGCTCTTCAGGAAATTTAGTTTCACATACGTGTAGGAGAGCTGGTATGTTTGTGCATGCATGCATACATGTTTGTGTGTTAGTGATAGAGAAAGACATAAAGAGAGACAGAGAGACCAAGAGACAGACACAGAAGGAGAGGAAGACTCACTGTAACTCCGTGAGGCCATTCTAGATATTTATATTCCAAGAGAAATGACCTGGAGTATGAAACTGACTGGAATTTGTACCTTTACTTATTTAACACTGAAACTGAAGTTAGTTGTGTACAACCTAAACAAAGAGGGTCACATTTTGGAGGTCTCTTGTGTGGTACCTGGGTACCCATTCTCTGATGATTTGATTCATCCTTTTATTCCTTTGGCAAATCTCTATTAAGTGATTCTTCAGTGACAGTTTTCCTGCTAGACAATGAGGACCCAGAGTGAATCAAACACAGCAGAGGGGAGAGACGTGAACTAACCAGACAACTGATATGATGCAGTGTGACGCATGCTAGGATGTCCTGATGCTTTGAGAGCTCAGAAAGAAGACACAAATTCTGGACTGTAGTAAAGATTTGGTGGAGGAGCGTGTATCCGGGTGTGTCAAGAAAGCAAACTTGGACTGAGTCTAAAGGGTGAAAACTATAGTGGAAGAAGAAAAGAGATCTTAAATAACTAACTCACTGACAGGGTGAGATCTCTCAGGGATTCTGAAGCAACCAGACAGAAGATTTTAGGGATATCGTTTTTAATGGGTAGGGAAGACTTCTACTTGAAGCATCCATGACTCTGAATTGGTAAAAGGGGTCTATAATGGATATATGATGGTTTACTGCTCAGAACTCCAGAACTATTCACCTTTTTTTTCTGGAAACTAAAATCTGAATTCCATTTGGGGAATTAGTTCACACACACACACACACACACACACACACACACACACAGCATTCCTGAGGTGGAACACACAGCAATCTTAGACCCACCACTAATATCCATCCTTTTAGCCACAGTAACTGGTCAATTGTTGAACAAAAGATCCAGTCATAACTAATGTATACTTACTTGACAATTCCCAGGAAAGAGATGTTCACTCTTTTCTGTTAGGCCTAAAACCTGAGAGAACATTGGGGCTGGAGCTCCAGGCAACCTCTTGCTACCATGTGATGCTTGATGCTGAAGCCAATATGACAGAAGGCAGAGTAAAGAGATGGAGAAAAACCAACTCCTAATTATATTTTCTGGGCCCTGAATCCAGTCTTGTTCTTTTATGTGAGCCAATAAATCCCCTTTTAGCCTAAGTAAGTTGGTTGTATTTTCTTTCACTTGAAACCAAGAGTTCTAATTGATGCAGTCCCCAAAGAGGAAGACAAAGGGGGGGGGTGGAAGGGAACAAGCTAATATTTATTAAGCAACTATTTTGTCCCCACAATGTAAAGCTGGACACCGTTATTTTCTTGTTTTTTAGGTAAAGTCCACAATATTCCAGGAACCAAATGGGAGTGCCTTAGCATAAAGTTCTGCCTACTGTAAATTCTATTCATTTTACATTACACTGTGCTATCAGTTTGAGGTTTATTTTACACTGACATTTCTTTCATTGTATTTCTATGAAATGTTAGTGTTAAATGAAAAAATCCTTAATATGTAAAAAAACATTAAACATACTTAAGTGTTGATGTTATATGTCTTCTGTAAATGGTTCAAAGTATCTGAAGAGATATCACCCACAACATGAACTAAGGATGGTTAGAATTATGCTTTGGTACATAGGCAACATTTTCAACCCTATACAATGTATTGACCTATAGTTTTTGAGAATTTGAGTTTGTGCTTCTAGATTTTGAGGGAGATGTTATTCCAGCTGTGTTTGCATTAGAGATTCATACTACACATGGATATGTGGCTGACAAAGAAAATTTTTTTATAAAAAAACAGACCTTAGAGTCACCTGGGTGGCTCAGTCAGTTAAGCAACAGACTTTAGAGTCACCTGGGTGGCTCAGTCAGTTAAGCAACCGACTCTTGATATCAGCTCAGGTTATGATCTCAGTGTCATGAGATCAAACCCCTCATTGGTTTTGGTGCTGGGCATGGAGTCTGCTTAAGATTCTCTCTCTCCTTATCCCTCTGCCTCCCTACCTGCTCATGCTCTCTCTTTCTCTCAGTAAATAAATAAATAAACAAACAATAAATAAACAAAAAAAAATCCCAGACTTTAATAGTTCTTCAGTAAAACAACAAAGAAAATCAGAATGATTTAAAGTAAATGTGATGAATGACAATTATAAATTTCCAAACAAAATTATGAGGTACACTTTCCAAGATTAAATAAGTAAATATTTTGGGAACTACCATATATGAATTAAATCATATTTGTGCATCAAATTTGTGTTATTCTCTTTGTTATAGCTTTCTTTTGAGAATGAGAATTTTATAATATCCTGGAATTAAAACAAAATGTTATAATATATTTGATGTTGTGCCTAAAATTAGAAACTGACTCAGAAATATCATTCCTACAGTTTAATAACTATGTGAAATAAAAGGACATAAGCCCTATTCACATAAAAAGGATAGGTGTTTTATGTCATATATTATAAAAATGCACAAAAATAATTTTTTGCTTTAGATATTTTAATCCTTTTTATTCTTAATTTTAGAATGATTTAATTTCTTTAAAGATACTTTTGTTCAGTTACAGAATTTTTAAAACATATGAATAAATTCTGATTTTCTTTGCAGCAGTTATTTAATCTGAAACCATTTCTGTTGTCTTCTATAATGTAAAGGAGACTTTTATTTTCTGTGTACCTATGTGTTTTACATGTGAGAGAAATTGCATGATGGCTCTTCTTCATGTTCAAATGTAGGGAGGTCTGGTAGAAAACTCTCTAGATGTTCAGTGGTCCATCTTTTATCACAGGGACATATGAGTATCTTGATATATTGGCAATGTGGGGATTGTCCTCACAGGCCAAGTAAAAAGTAAATGAAACAAAGTCTTGCATACTGGAATATCAATGTACAGTGTGTTGGCTGCTTTAAAATCCCTTATAGAGAAATCTGATTAGCCTTATTTAGGTCAAATGTCTAACTCTGACCCAGGAAGTTTTGGTCATTAGGATCAAGGTTAGCACAGCCTTCGGGGAGAGGCAGGTAATATATGTTATTTAGGAAAAAGGATTTGCCTGAGGAGAATGCTGAGATTCTCTAGTTTACTTTCTAATCACTTTGTACTTTGTATTATATAAACTCTGCCATAAAGGATTTTAAAACCTACTAAACAATTTGTAGTCTACACTATAGGCTAAGATATATATAGAGAGAGGATTTTTTTGTACTACTGCGTTGTGGCAAAGATTAACTCATTTCATCCCTGTATGACCTCAGGATAAATATCAGTTATAAATCAAATCATGTTTGGATATCACAGTCTGTAACATGAGCAATTGTTCTTTTCTTCAATCATAAAAATTTGGAAGCAAAATTTGATAAGCTAAGGATACCATGTTGTAGTACAATTATATAGATATATGTTTGCTGGAGACCAAACTTTTCTTTATGCTGTTGGGTTCAACTATTTGTTTACTAAATCTTGTGAGAGAAAAAAATCAGGTTACATTTTAATATTTGTTATATATGAGATAATTCCTTTTAATGTTTTCTTGGTTCCAAACTAAAAATAGATTATCAAATGACTTCTGAATAGAAACTTACATACTTATCTCATATATTTCTAATAAGCACTAAAGCACTACAAATCTCTTTTTCCCAAAGGATGACAAATAGCTCAATTTCTTTCTGAGCAATTTTTATCCCCTTTCCTGAGTGTTAAATTTAATATTCTTAAATTATATGCTACAATGATTTAATCTTGAACTATATCAAAGGACACTTAGGTTACTTTATTTTATTTCCAAGAGTATTTGCTGTATTTAGTTTATACTTGGTAGAACGTATACAAAACCATACATATTATATTACCAACATTGAAAAACATAGAAGTCTGGTAAATTAGTAGACAGATATTTTGAATATACACTCTGGTTAAAACTTTAATTCTCATAAGTTTTATATTTTAAGTCTATAAATACTTTTTTTAAGGATAGATTTTAAAGTAAGAGTGAAGAGGTTCTTAAGGTTACTTATACTGTACTTTGTTTCAAAACATTAGTGTACATTCTCAACATTTCTTTACAATTATGTTCTTTCTAATAGTATTAGGTGTTTATTGCTCTGTGACAAATTGGCCCAAAACTCAGATGCTTAAAATAACGAATATCTATCATCTTACAGTTTCTGTGGGTCAGGAATTCAGTTGCAGCTTGACTGGTTTCCTCTGACTCAGGGTCTCTCCCAGGTTACAATCAAGGTGTCATTTGGGGCTATGGTCTCGTCTCAAGTGTTGACTGGAGGAGGATCTGCTTCCAAGCTCAGACATGTAGTTTGAGTTCCAACAACCGAATATTTAAACCCTCTTGGACTGCTGAACTGACAGTTTCAGTTCCTCACTGGATGTTGGCCACAGGCCTTCCTTAATTCTTTGCCTGATGGGCCTCTCCATAGGAAAGCTCATAGCATAGCTGCTTACTTATATCAGAGCAAGAGATGCGAGAGTGAGAAAGAGAGGAAGAAAGAGAGAGGGAGAAGACAGAATCTAGAGTCTTTTTGTAACCTAATTTCAATAGTGACTTACTACCACTTTGGCTTTATATTCATATCAACTGCGTCCAGCCCATTCTCAAAGGGTGGGAATTATAGAAACATGAAAAGCAGGAGACAGAGATCCTGTGGAACAACTTTAGAGGCTCTACCAACCATAATAATCATTGTAATAAGTGGTAAATAGTTACTATTAGAGAAATTTTTAGGAGTTTTGTAGAAGTTTCAACTGAAGGATAGATGAGTGACAACCTACCTACGTAGTACAGTTTTCTGTGGAAGTCAGAACTGCGGGGCTCTAAAACTAGTTTTATTACCCGTGACCTTGGATGATTCATACTGCATATCTTTCCCAAACCATAATAAGGCCAGATGAGGTGTTCTCAAAAACACAGCTGAGTATAGGAATGAGGTGGAGTAGCCAAGAGCTACACGGTATGTGGCAGAGGGAATCCAAAAGACAGTCTCCAAATAAAATGGTGAGAATGTTACCCTTATAAGCCAGGCAGAAAACATACCAAGAAAATAAAAAATACAGGCCAATATTTCAGATGAATGTAGGTACAAAAAATTTCAGTGGAATACTAGCAAACAGAATACATTAGCACATTAAAAGGATCATACACCATGACCAAGTAGTATTTATCCCTGGGATGCAAAAATCATTTAACAATCAATCAATGGAATACATTACATCAACAGAACAAAGGATTAAATCACTGATCATCTCAATAGATAAAAAGCATTTAACAAAATTCAACACACGTTCATGATAAAAACACTAAAAAACCCCCACAAGAATAAAAGAAAAATACTTCAATATAATCAAGGCCTTATATGAAAAGCTCATAGCTAACATTATACCCATCGGTAAAAAAGTGAAATGTTTTCTCTAAGATCAAGAGCAAAGCGAGGATGCCTAGCCTGTTCTCATCTGTCCAACACAGTATTAGAAGTCCTAACTAGAACAATTAGGCAAGAAAAATAAATGGAAGGCATCAAAATCATATAAGAAAGTAAAACCATTTCTTTTTTAGATGACATAGACTAAAGATTCCACATATTAAAGTTAGAACTAGTAAATAAATTTCACAAATTTGCAGGATAATAATGAACATATAGAGCTTAGTCATGTTTCTATACACTAACAACAAACAATCTGAAAATTAAATTAAGAAAAAGTCCCATTTATAATAACATCAAAAAGAATAAAATGCTTAGGAATAGATTTAACCAATGACACAAAAGACTTGTACACTGAAAACAATGAAACGCTGCTGAAATTAAGGAAGACACAAATAAATGGAAAGACATCTGTGTTCATGTTTTGAAAGATTTACTATTGTTAAAAATGTCCACTTTCCCAAAGCAATCTACTATTCAATACCATCTCATCAAAATCCCAATGACATTTTCTTTCAGAAATAGAAAAAAAAAATCCTCAAATTCATATTGAACTAGAAAGGATTCTAAATAGTCAAAACAATTGTGAGAAAGAATAACAAAGACAAAGGCCTCACACTTCCTGACTTCAAAACATATTATAAAGCTTTAGTAATCAAGAGTATAGTACTGGCATCAAGACAGACATATAGAAAAATGGAATAGAATATAGGACACAATAATAAATCCACATATTTATAGTCAAATGATCTTCAACAAAAGTGCCAAGACTACACAAGGGGGAAAGATAATCTTTTCAACAAATGATGCTGATAAAACTGGTTATCCACATGCAAAAAATATAACTGGACCTTTATCTCCCATCATATACAAAAGTAAATTCAAAATGAATTAAAAACTCAAAGGTAAGATCTGAAACTATGAAACTCCTAAAAGAACAAAGAAAAAGTTTTTTATAACATTGGTTTCAATGATGATTTCTTGGCTCTGACACCAAAAGCACAGGCAATCATAGCAAAAATAGACAAGGTGGGACTACATCAAACTAAAACTTCTGGTAAAGTAAAGGAGAGACAATCAATAGAATTAAAAGGCAGCTTAAAGAATGGGAGAGAATACAAAGCATATGTCTCAGAGAGGGTTAATTTCCAAAATATATAAGGAACTTCTACAACTTAATAGCAAAAGAAAAAAAAATTTAAAAAATAAGCAAAAGACTTGAATAGACTTTTCTCTAAAGAAGAAATATGGATGATCAACAGGTACATGAAAAGGTGCTCAATATCACTAATCACCAGGAAAATGCAAATAATGTTAATATGAAACATCGCCTCACACTTGTTACAATGGCCAGCGTAAAATAAAAACAAAAACAAAACCCAGAAAATAACAATTGTCAGTGTAGATATGGCAAAATTGAATCTCTGCACATTGTTGGTAGGAATAGAAAATGATGCAGTGTCTATCCAAAATATTCTGGAGGTTCTTCAAAAATTTAAAAATGGAACCAGCATGTAATCCATAAATCCTTCTTCTGTGTATTTATCCAAAAGAATTGAACACAGGCTCTCAAGGAGATATTTGCACTTCCATGTTCCTTGCAACATTATTCATAATAACCAGTGTATGGAAACAATCTAAATGTCCATCCATGGGTGAAAAGATAAAGAAAATTGGATTTATACATAATAAGGAAATAGTATTCAGCCTTAAAAAGAAGGAAATACTGTCATAAGCAACAACATGGGTAAATCTTGTGACATTATGCTAAATGAAATATGTCAGTCAGTCACAGAAGGACAAATACTGCACAATTCCGTTTATTTGAAGTATCTAAAATAGTCAAACTCATAGAAGCCAAAAGAAGAATGGTGCTTGTCAGAGGCAGGAGGGAGGAATAAGTGGAAGGTTGCTATTCAAGGGATATACAGTTTTGTCATAAAAGATGAAAAAGCTCTAAAGATCTGCTGTACAACAATGTACAAGTAGTTAACATACTATAAAATACACATTTTGTTAAGAGAGTAAATTTCATGCTAAATGTCCTTAACCACAATTTAAAAAAAAAGAATAAAGTAGATTATAAGCAACTGATAAATTAATAAAAGAGTTCCTTGATAGGACTAACAAAGTGATAAAGGTAAATTATTTCCTGAACAAACAAAAAAAATCATAAAAGTAATAATAAGAAATCAGGCACTCTGGAGAAAACAATAAAAACTTACAGGAAATTCATGGTCCAAATGTTAAGCAAATTAGACTAAAATAGTGCAAATTTTGGAAAAACTATGAAGTTTAGAGAAATCTATATATTAGATTTCACCTATACATTCTAATACATAGGTGAAACCTATATATAGTATATTATATATAAAATATATATATTAAATATATATATAAACCTATATATTATATAATCTATATATTAGAATCATTCTCCTTTGATTTGCTTGAGAATCCTGCTATTAGACCTCCAGTAAAGGAACTAAATATTGGCTCACCGAATGACTATGCCCTAAAATCTATTTATAGCCTTAATAATAGGATTATTTGTTGATTTTTTGACTTACTTATTTAAGTTATGGACCAAACATAGAAGACAATATCATGGAACAGAAATTAAAAATTTCAACTTTGGGGTCACCTGGTGGCTCAGTGGTTTAAGCATCTGCCTTCAGCTCAGGTCATGATCTCCGGGTCCTGGGATCAAGCTCCGCATTGGGCTCTCTGCTCAGCAGGGGGCCTGCTTCCCCCCCCCTCTCGGCCTGCTGCTCTGCCTAACTGATATCTCTCTTTCTCTGTGTCAAATAAATAAATAAAATCTTTTTTAAAAAGTCCTTGATTTTAAGAAAATAAAATAAAATAAAAAATAAATAAAAATTTCAACTTTGATAATGTAAAAGTTAATTTTCAGCTGACAACATGTTGGAAAGTTGAAGAGGAAAGATAAGGTGGAGAAAAATTTAGGAGCTTAATATCTCTAATATGGGGTATAGTGAAAAGATGCTGTAATAAAGTTGTGGAAATATGGAAAGTGGAGTTGATGGTGTCAAATGCAAAATGGTATGAGCGTTAGCCTTGTAATGGTTAGAGTAAATCAGATTAGAGTATGGTATAATCTATGACGTGATTTTCTTCTGTAAACTGGACTTATAGGCAAAACAAATCTTGTTTATGCTCTGGTAGTTTGTGGCTTCTGGTTTAAATATGTGTTCAAGCTTTCTGGTTACCAGAACTTCTTCCCTTACCCAGAGAAAGGCAGGGGTGTCTGGAACTTTCTATTCTATTTCTGCATAAACTCTATCTTCTGTTTCTTTTAACATTTCCACCTTTGAGTTTCAAAACACAGAGCTCTTGCCAATTAAAAGCAATATTTATCTAGGTTATGATAAAATTTGAAGCCAAGAATTTGTCTTTTTTGTTGTTCTCTCCATGTTCTTTTATGTTTTTCCTTATGAAATGAATATCCCATAAGGAATGAATAACACTGAGTCAAAGAGAGATGGAGAAAGGCAGCAAAAGATTTAGAGACAAAAGCCCAATAGATAATATTTACAATGTTATGCAACCAAATGTATTATATAAAAAATAAATAATAGAAAAAATCAAACATTAAAAAACAAACAACTGAGAAAAAAGTAGAAAAGGGGGTAGGTTTTGTAAGTAAATCCTTGTCTCTATTGTGTGGTCATCAGTTGACAATGTATTCCATTTTTAATTGATTGGAATACCCGTGTGGCTTAGTTGGAAGCATCTGTCTTCAGCTCAAGTCATGATCCCAGAATCCTGGGATCAAGTCCCACATGGGGCTCCTTGCTCAGGAGCCTGCTTCCCTCTGCCCACTGCTCCCTCTGCTTGTGCACTCTCTTTCTCTGACAAATAAATAAATAAATGAATAAATAATCGTTAAACATTTTTAATCAATTATTAATATTTAAAGTATAGGAGGTAATCATCAGAATTTTAAAAAATAAAATAATGTATTTAGATGTTGCTTCATGAAAGTGAGATGAGGAGGGGAGATGTGAATTAAGTAAATGTTACTTTTCAATACAAACATTCATTATATTTATATTTTTGGGCTATGTATATGCATTACTTGATAGGATTTTAATATTTTGGAGAATAGATAAGAGCTACTTGGCAGTTTGAATAAATAGGTCTAGGGAAACACAAACACATCTTGGAGAGAATATTGCCCCTTTTTTGGAAAAACAAAACAAAACAAACAGATAAAGTGTATTTTGGGTTTGCAAAAAGTAACAAAGCCAAGATAAGAATATAGAAATATAGAATATAGAATAAGAAAACCGGCAAGAGTTAAGTTGCTATGCATAATCAGGGAAGCTATGTTCATTAGGAACAAACGTTTTTTCTATGAGTGTAGATGGTGCGCAGAGAGAAAATTCAATGCGAAGAAAACAAACAATCTGAAGGATTTGGTCTAAATGCAATGGTAGCATGATATGATCAATGGTAGTGGTGGTGATGATGGTCGTTGTGGGGAAGCCAGTAAGGTATTCTCTATGATGAACTGACACTTAAGAACACTGAAGACTAATATTAATTTTTTGTCTTTTTCATTATATCATTCCCTGTGTCTGTGGAAAGTCTTACATAGGATAGTCTTCTGTTGGCAGTGCCTAAAGGAGAACAAAGATGGAGTAGATGTTTAAACATACTTAAGGGTAGTGAATGGAATAGTGGCTACCAATGTACTGTGCTTCTCTCTGCAGTTTATAAGATTACAGGAAGTGACTAGAAGCAAATTGAATGTGTTCATGGTGGAGTGGAGAGATACGGAAGCCAAACAACTGAGAATAATCAATGAATGAAAAGAAAAAAAATAATGTTTTCTTCAATACAATAAATGAAAGAAATTATTGAACTTAATGGATTTGAGGCTATAAACTCAGGTTACACTTGCTTGCAGAATTAAAGTAAGAAACTAAATTATTTTCAAGACTATCATTTCATTGCTATAGTTAGTTCTACAAAGCAGGCATTGAAGTAGACTTTCTTATATGGTCCTATATTCATAAAATGTGTAGTTCTTTAACTTGGGCTTTTTTTCTTCTTTCTTTCTTTCTTTGAGTCTTTCATCAATCTGTGGTTTCTCTAAAATTTTCCACAGATACTTTCTATGCAGCCCTCCCTTTGGACTTGTCAGAATCTCTAGATCTGTTTTTTTTTTTTTTTTTTTTTTCCTGGACTTGGCCAGCTTTCCTTGGAGGGGAGTTTCCTCCTGGCTTTGGTCTGCTTCTGTTCCTGAGTACTTTTGGCTTGGAAAAAGCTCCTTATGAATGTAGTTGTCTCTCTCAGATTCTCTGTCCAAACATGAAATTCAATAGTCATTTTATGACAGGGGTATATTTATCTTAATGTCAGGAATTTTTCTCCTTTTATTCCATTACTTAATATTTTTTATTGATTTAATTGCTTCACTCTATCTTCAGGATACTGCTCCCATCTGACTAGGATGCAGTCTTCTGTCCTACAAGCCGTATATAGTCTATGTAAAATTAAGCCTATTACCAAGACAGCATTTGCTTTGAGGCACAATCTGTTGTCAACAGAATATACAGAACTCTGGTTGGATGATAAGGATAATTTTGGATAGAAACAACTCAAGAGATGTTGAATCAAGAGACCTTAATTTAAGTCCTGCCTCCCTCTCTGACATAACATGATAATGAACAAAATCTTGGATATACTCCCTATAATCTAATGGACCTGAGATCTAATTTTATGTTTTAGTATGTTTTTATTTTACTGGAGAAAGGATTTTTCTTTTTATATATTTTATATAATATACTGTATGTAATATCTATTTGAGGAATTTAATTATGTATCTTATGCCTATTTGAGGATTTGTTCAAATATATATTTGGAATATATTTATAGAGTTTGTTTAACAATTATTGTATATTATGATTATTACTAACATCTCTGCAACTGATTCTTAATTTCTATACTTGATTTTGAATTGTAGAATGATAATTCTTATAATTCTTTATGCATGACCAGGGAAGTGATATAAGACTGGAGCTATGCACATCTCATACAACTCTAAATTTGATACAACCTTGCAGTATATGTGATTCCTTAGTTAAGTCTATACCATATTTATATTACCAACTTTTTTCTCCTTGATATTTGGCCAAGGACAATTTTGTGGTAGTATTTGGCTATTCTCCATAAATTTGGATTTAAAGTCTAGGGAAAGATTCCAGCAAATTTATGGAATATTAAGCATGCATGTTTATCTCTGATTCCTCCACAAGCTCCCCACAATGAGGTTTCAACCTGCAAGGATCAAGGGAAGAGGCAATGAAAGCACATGAAAGGTGATAACAAAATTCTAAATGATATAAAGTATTTGGATGAGTGATAACTGACTTAACAAATCACAAAACTGAAAACTAAGTGCCTTGCCAAGAAGCAAGCTAATTTTCAGAGCATAACTCTGGAAAAACTGAGGAAATTGGAGGCAAGAGATCCTTTGAAGATAGATGGTATGAAGTAGATCAGAAATTTTAAAAATAGGCTAAAATATATGTAATTACACCTCTCCTATCACCTCTCCCACTTCAGACAGCCTAACAGTGGCTCTTCACTCAAATGAGCAAAAGACCACTGTTGTACTTTGTGGAAAGGCTGACATAGAATAAACTCTGGTCTTGAAGGTATTAGGCATAGCTGAGAACAGCAGAGTTGTAAAACAATGGATGGAGTAAGTAGAAATCTACATAGTGATTAGTGATGCTAACTCACCTCAATCTACTTAGCTTCACTTTTCTGGTAGCCAACTTAAATCACTGAAGGAGTCTGGATAATTTTTCTCTGAGGATAAGACCAGTTCATAAAGAAGACCTATAGATGCTACAGATGCTACAATGGGAGGTCCCACATTGATTTGGCCAGAATGTTGGCCCAATCATCTACAGTGAATCTTTTACTTTGACAAGCCCCTCCATTCACATGATGGTTCTAATTGGTTTTTTCGAGGTTCATTCCTAAATATGAACTGATATTCAAACATCTTCAGAAACAGACAATAGTGAAGGTCTTTTAATAACATAAATTACAGCATTCACTATGCTCTTAGTGAGTTCCTACTGTGTGGTAGGCCATATTTAAGGGTGCTACAGGTACAGAAAAGAATAAAACAGACAAAAATCCCAGTCTTCACTCAAATGAGAAGATAGGCTCACACAAAAAAAGCTTAGTCACTAAATAGTATATATAATATTTTTATGAGCAAATTTTACAAAAGAGCAGGGATAATGCAGGAAACAAAACATACATGTTTAAAATCTTAGAGAAACAAGATGCTGCATTTGTTTCATAAGAATAGGATTCTGTACTTTGAGAAAGGGGGAATCCACCAGAAAAAAAACAGAAAGGTAACAACTAAATAGCAGAAATATTTTAGAATCAATAGAAAATTTGGAAATATGGAAGATAAATTTCAGTGAATCTCTGAGAAATTAGAAGATAGAAATGTGGAGAGAATAAAGAAAGAAGAAGAATATTAGAGAATCTGTCCAAGAAGGTAAGCATCAAAAGAATAAGAGTTCCAGAAAGAAAGGAATAGAGAAATTCTTTTAAAAAGAGGAAATTATCAAGGAAATAATGCAAGAAAAAATTCCAGTACTGGAGGATATAATTTTATAGATTAAAATAGTCTTTAATCTTTACCATTTCTTATATAAAAATCCTTCCTTCAAGAACAATTTTCCTTCCTTTTAATGTATATTCTTTAGATGTTCTGATTTCTTTTCTGAAACTATTTTTATTTTATTCTTATCCTTGAACAATACTGATTAGAAAATTACAGTTTTTCACTATCAGCACTGTGAAGACATTATTCCATAGTGTTCTAGACTCTTATTGATTTTAATAATTTACTGTTCCTAATTCTCATTTTCCAATAGTTGCTTTTCTGTAATTTAAGTTTTAATTAATTTCTACAGTGTCAGGAAAATATACAGAGTATCAAGCTTTGAAAGTGTGAGGTTCATCTAATTTAATTCTCTCTTTAATTGCTCTAATTATCTATTTGCCAAATGTTTCACATTCAGTTGGAAAAAATGTACATTCTGCAGTTATTGGATGCAGTATTTAAATATGTCAGTTAGGTCAAGTTGGTTAATAGTATTGTTCAAAACTTTTGTATCCTTATTCCTTTTATTTCATCTGCCTGTTCTGACAGTTATTGAGGATTATTGAGAGATGCCTGTTAAAATCTCTAAGATTTTGTATTGTCTATCCTTTTAATTCTATTGAATTTTAATTTATTTAGTTTAAACTGTTTTCAAGTGCTCACAAATTAAGAGTTATATTTTTGCTGATTCAAATATATGAAAACATCCCCTCTTTATTTCTCTTCTTGCTTTAAGGTCTACTCTGACTGATATTAACATTCACAGGAGCTTTCTTCTAAATAATGTCTTTATGGCATGTCTTTTCCATAAGTTAACTTTCAACCTGTCTAAATTTATATTTAAAAATTTCCTTTAAAAGTCATTTAGATGCATCTTTTACAAACTCTAGTGTGACAGATCTTTTTATTGGAGTATTTGGTCAATATACATTCAATGCTATTACTGATATAGTTGGGATTTGGTCTAACCATCTTGTTATTTTTTTTTACCCCTCTCTCTTTTATTCCCCTTTGCTTATTTGTTTTGTTTTTTTAAATTCCATATATGAGTGAAAACATATGATATTTGTCTTTCTCTGACTGACTTATTTCATGTAGCATTATATGCTTTAGCTCCATTCACATCAATGCAAACAGCAAGATTTCATTCTTTATTATAGCTAAGTAATATTCCATTGCATGTATATAACACACCTTCTTAATCCATTCATCAGTCAGGGGACACTTGGGCTCTTTCCATAATTTGGCTGTTGTAGATGATGCTGCTATAAATGTCAGGGTGCATGTATCTCCTTGAATTAGGTATTTTTGTATTCTTTGGGTAAATACCCAGTAGTGCAATTGTTGGTCAATAGGGTAGTTCTATTTTTAACTTTTTGAGGACCCTCCGTACTGTTTTCCAGAGTGGCTGCAGCAGTTTCCATTTCCACCAATAGTGCAAGAGTGTTTCCCTTCTCTACATCCTACCAACACCTGTTGTTTCCTGTGCTGTTGATTTTCTGACAGGTATGAGGTACTATCTATCTTTCTGTAGTTTTGACTTGTATTTCCTTGATGGTCAGTGATATTGAGCATCTTCCTTTAAAAGATTTTATTTATTTATTTATTTATTTATTTATTTATTTATTTATGTAGAGGGGACAGGCAGAAGGACACAGAGAAGGAGAGAATCTCAAGTGGACTTCATGCTAAGTGCAGAAGGGGACATGGGGCTCAATCTCATGATCCTGAGATAGTGACCTGAGATAAAACCAAGTTAGAGCTTTAACCAGTTGAGCCATGCAGGTGCTCCTTGAGCACCTTTTCATGTTTTATATATTTTATCCATCTTTGATACATACTTATTTCAGCCATAAATTGTCTGATACCAGCTATACCATTGTGTTTACTAATGGGATCCCTGTTTTCATACCTTTTTCTTCCTAACAGCTTTACTGAGGTATGATTGACATACAACAAACATATATATTTAAACTGTACAATTTGATGTGTTCTAACATGTAACTATTCTGAGAAGCAATCATCAAAATCAATACAATGAGCATAACTGTTAACCCCAAAGTTTCCTTTTGTCTTTTTGTAATTTCTCCTTCCTATGACAATCACTGATCTGCTCTCTCTGATTACAAATGAGTATGAATTTTCCACAACTTTATATAAATGGAACTATACTATAAGTACTGAAGATGACTAATATGTCATCTTTCACTTAGTATGATCATTTTGAATTTCATTTATGTCGTGTCAATGTATCTTTTCATTTTTTTATTATTTATATCATATATAAGTACCATAATTTATTGATCCTTTAAAAATTGTTTAAATTCAAATAGCATTTCATAGCACACACACGCACCACTTAGGATTATATCTGGAAATGCTTTCTGAAGTTTTAGAGACTATTACCCTTTAAAAATCTTATAACTCAGCATTTTGAGGTAAAATTATTGGTACAACATATCTACTACATTTTAATTAGATTGATTATTTCCATGTTGATAATTTTGATGTACTATGTCATGCCTTGAGAAATAATCACATGGAAGACAATATTAGCTACTTTTGCCTGAGATTTAATCTAAAAAATTAATGTGGGTATAATACCATCCTCTAAAATATTGAGCCATTTAATTTTAACAGACACATTCTTTTTTTCTTTTTCTATAGGGAATCTCTTCTGAAAACACTGGAACAGGAAAATACTTTGAAAACAAAGTGAGTGAAACTTTAAAAATGTTTCTCACCACAGACTGTTTTTAAAAGTTTGAAAACAGGATGGATATATTTAAAATTCAACAAGTGTTTACAGATGGATTATGTATTTAAATGCCTGGGTGATGTGAGGTATAATAAGCTTATAAAAGCTGTGATATGTTTGGTAAACTTTAGTATCAGTTTCATTATCTACTATTTAGGAAACTATGGAGTTAATCAAATTATGTGGTTCATTGCAAATGAAACCACCCATTTAAAAATTCTCTATAGCATCATAATAATAAGAAGAATTCATTTATTTTTTTCTCTTTTAACCATGCTGCATTGGTTAAAAGTTTGATTATGTTCTGTGATGTAACCATCATCGGATCCCATGACAATGGCATATTTTTTTTAAAATTTTTTATTTTTTATAAACATATATTTACAATGGCATATTTTAAAGGTAAATCTCTGTTCTACATGTCTGTTACATTCAATAAAAATATAGTATTATTATAAAAATTATAAAACATTAGTGCCTGTAGAAGTTAGTATTTTTTTGTTGCAAGCAAGAAAATTTAAGTATAACTATTTTAAGCAAAATAGAATTTATTGGAAACAGATGGAATGTCTTAGCATTTGGAAGAAAGCAAGTGTGAACCAGGGATGCTCTTAGGGTACATTTAGTGGAGCTAAACGCACAGAAATATGAGATACTTTGGGCTAGATGTAGGATATTTCGTTTGAACAAGTGCCTAACAGAGCCTTATTTTAAGGCTTTTCCTTTTCTGTAAGAGTGAGAATTAGCATTGTTGAATCAGGAAGGACCTTACTGAAAATGGATAACTTGAGGATTTGGACTCTTTAAAAAAGGCTCTTATCATCTAATAGATGTTATTAAAGGTGACAGTCCCCAGAACCCGAATCAAAGAGTCTTGTAGAGAGAGCTGCCTCGAGATGAACTGTAACTTCAACAAGGGATCAAACCAACCCATGAGACTTCACAGAGAAGAAGTCAGGAGAATGAGCCTGACCTCACTTCTTCCTCACTCCAGATCCCAGCATGAATGCTGCTCTAGCTGTATCCTACTGGTAGCCAAAGTCAAGGGAAGCCATTAATAAAGATAATACAGGTAAACATACTGAGGGGAGAGCAGAATGGGGAAAGATGGAGAATATCCTGAGTTGGGGAAGATAACTAGCATAATTTCAAAGCATGGAGAACTATTCTTGCTTATCTGTTATACATCATTCTCTGGTAGTCCAAGTAAAGCTCTCTTTTTAAAATATGTGTTAGAGGAAAGAAATATGGTCTGCCTGTATACAAAGATGACATTAAAAATTAAGAAAAATAGTATTTCTTAGATATGAGGAAAATTCACCAGTAGAATCTTTCCAAAAATCACATAAAAGAGCAAGATAAAACACACAATCTGAGCTAAAAACAAAACAAAAATATGAAGTAATCATTGCTATTCAGGAACATGAAATGCAAAACTACAGAAATTCAGAGAAAAGGTGACCAATTATTAAAGAATATTAAAAACAACTGATAGACTTAGCAAAAAAAAAAAATAGAAGTTATAGGCAAAATTATTTAGGAAATAAACACTATATTTCAAGAAACCCAAAGGAGAATAGACATTATGGAAACTTCAGCTGGTGTCATTGAGAATAATATAATAAAAGTGAAGAAAATGAAGCAAAAGTAAAAAGAAGAAAAAGATCTAAAGAGAAACTAATACATACAAAATGTACAAGGAAGTGCAAAAGAGATAAAACACACCTACAACTGGAGTCATCAGGCAATAGAACCACAACCCTGAGTCTTGAGATAAGTAGATGATTGAGAGATAGATGACATATAGAGAGACATAAGTAGATAGAAAGATAGAGAGGCAAGCATGTCTTTCTTCAAGGTTCTGGAAACTTTTCCTTTTCCTTGTCCCTTTAGGCCTTGGGGTCAATGGTGGCCTACTACCCCCTGGATACTTCAGCATCCCTTGTAGTTTCCTTAAGTATTTTAAACGTTTTTTAAAAACAGTATTTTTGTGAAACTTGCAATCTTCCTGATTGATACATCTCCAAAGTTTGTATCTCTAGCTATCACCTCTCCCAGGATCCCCAACTTTGTACGCTAAACATTCACTTAATATTTCCTCTTGGAAGTCATTTTGGAAACACCTCAAAATCAGCACACACCAAACTGAACTTCTGGAATTCCCCCAAACACCATCCCTGCCAGAGTCTTCCCCATGTTAGTTAATGGCAACTTCATCTCTGGAGTTGCTTAAGCCAAAATCTTTCCCTTGGTCCTCATTCCTAATACTCATCAGACATACCATTGGTTTATATTTAAAATACATCCAGAAAATGATAATTTCTCACCTCCTTCACTACCAATTCCCAGAACTAAGATGCACAAGACGCTCACAGAGAAAACTGTAAAATATTACTTAAAAGTTATTAAAAATGAGATTAATAAAGGGACCAATAAGCATGTTCTTAGATTAGAAGACTCAATATTATCAAATATAATCTATAATATATAGATTCAGTATAATTACAATAAAATTCCCATCTTTTTCTAAGATTTTATTTATTTATTTTAGAGAGAACATGAGCTAGGGGAGGGGCAAAGAGAAAGAATTTCAAGCAGAGTCCCTGCTGAGCATAGAGCCCCACACAGGGATCTCCACACAGGGCCAAATCTCACTACCCTGAGATCATGAGCTGAGCCAAAATCAAGAGTTGGACACATAACCGACTGAGCTACCCAGGTGCCCCTAAAATTGCCATCTTTTAAGAGGTAGAAAATTACAAGCTGATTCTAAGCTTTATGTAGAAGACTAAGGGCTAAGTATAGCTAGATACTCTTAGAAAGGAAGACTAGAGGAGTAAGTAAAACTTACATAGATCAAAACTTACTCTAAGTCCATAGAAACTATGAAAATTTAGTGTTAACATAAGAGTAAAATACACCAAATAGAAAAAAATGTTGAACACATAGACAGACAAACGCAAGTTGGGACAATTGATAAATGATGAGGGTAGCATCGAAGAGAAGAAGGTAAAAGAAGAGCTTCACATTAAATGATCCAGAAAAAAAAGAAAGAGAGAGAGAGAGAGAGAGAGAAATTCTTCTAATGATACACAGAAATTAATTTCAGAGGATTAAAAAATCCAGTCTTGAGATTGAGAAACGATTTCTTAGCTAAGACTTTAATACACAGTAGCCATAAAAGAAAATACTGATAAATTGTCTACATTAAAGTGAATATCTGCTGTTCCTCAAAGTTTATCAGTATCATGTACCTAGAAAGGCTAATATTTAAAATATATGAAGAGTTTCTAAAACTCACTCAGGAAAGAAAAGTAAGATATGAATAAATACTTCACATAAAAAGAAATACCAGAAACCATAAAATGTATGAAAATATTCTTAATTTTATATTGGTAAAATTTAATTAAAACAATAATGAGCTACAATTTTACATTTAGGAGATGGGGAAATAAATTTTCTCAGAATATCAGCATTATTGAGGAGAGAGAAAAATGACAGTTTTTCCAGTGGAAACATTTGAATGTTTGAAAACCAATTTGTCAATAACTATTAATCATATCATATGATCCAGCAATTTCTTTATTAGGTGCATACACCTGAGAATCTCTAACATGTATGCCTCGGAGAACACACAAAATAATGTTTGTAGCAGCCATGTTCATATTTTGTTTAAAGAAAAAACAAAGTCTCATTAAGACTAGACTTAATTGGGGTGCCTGGGTGGCTCAGTGGGTTAAAGCCTCTGCCTTCAGCTCAGATCATGATCTCAAGGTCCTGGAATCGAGCCCCTCACTGGGCTCTCTGCTCAGTGGGGATCCTGCTTCCTCCTTTCTATCTCTGGCTGCCTCTCTGCCTACTTGTGATCTGTCTGTCAAATAAGTAAATAAAATCTTTAAAAAAAAAAAAAGAAGACTAGACTTAATAAATAGTATTTATTCAAATGGAAGTGTAGGCAGCACTGAACCACAGCAGTGTGCAGATTCATGCATGAATCTCTCAAACCTAAGGTCAGGTTAAAAGAACAAGACTCAAGAAAACTCAAATATAGTTTTAAAAGAGTGAAAATTAAAGTATATTATTTGAGATTTCAAAAATAGATGATAAAACTATAAGGAAGAGGAAAAAGATCAGTATAACTAAAGTCGAATATGTTTATTTCTATTTGGAGAAAAAGAAAAACATTTAAGAAAGGGGACACAAGGGGCGCCTGGGTGGCTCAGTGGGTTAAAGCCTCTGCCTTCAGCTCAGGTCATGATTCCAGGGTCCTGGGATCGAGCCCCACATGGGGCTTTCTGCTCAGCAGGGAGCCTGTTTCCTCCCCTCTCTCTCTCTCTGGCTGCCTCTCTGCCTACTTGTGATTTCTGTCAAATAAATAAAATTTTGAAAAAAAAAAAAAAAAGAAAGGGGACACAAAGTTTGGAAGGTAATGACACTGTTTTATTTCCTAAGATTAAAGAGTATATTTATTTTTCTTTTGTTATTTAAATGTACCTATGTATTTTCTACTCCCTTGTACAAATAATATGTTTCATGATAAAAAAAAAAAAGTTACACAACAAAAGAACAGGATATATTGTTGGAGATACCAATGTATTTCCACAGAACAATTGGATTCTACTTGTTAAAAAGTAAAAAATATTTGTTTTATTTCATGTTTTGAGACATATAACAAAAAATTATAAAGGAAAGTATTGAAAAGAAATGTAAAATTAGAAGGGATTAACTATTATAAGTTGTAATTGTTAAAAGAGTACAGGTCTGCCCTAGAATATGAAAATTCAAAATGTTGAAACAGAGTAGACAGGTCAGAAGATCTTTTGGTTTGTAAATAGTTAATAGCTGATAACAGAGGCAAAGCACATTGGTGGGAAATTTGAATTATGTTGGAAGACCTGATTTAAAACATGATCTTAAATATGTTCACATTGGGGGCACCTGGGTGGCTCGGTCGGTTAAAGCCTCTGCCTTCAGCTCAGGTCATGATCCCAGGGTCCTGGGAAGGAGCCCCACATGGGGCTTTCTGCTCAGCAGGGAGCCTGCTTCCCCCTCTCTCTCTCTGTCTACCTCTCTGCCTACTTTAATCTCTCTCTATCTCTCTCTCTGTCAAATAAATAAATAAAATGGTTTTTTTTTTTTAAAAAGCTGTAATTTTCTAATGACATGGTATTGAAATTTATATAGACATCCAGTAATGGGAAGGTAAATAGATTCTCTTAATGCAATATTATTCTAGAAGTAACATGATGGTTAAAGACGATGTAGAAAATATAAAAAGTACTTTTGTTGTGATTTTAAGTGACTAAAGACCAGGTATAAAATTGTATATATATTGATAAAAAGTATAAGTTGCATCAAATTAGTGGAAGGAAACACACCAATATGCTAACAGCAATATAGTAAGGTATCTCTAAGTCTGTGTACATGGTATGGATGGACCTGTGTAAGTAGCACTACACAGAAAATTTCTTGCAAATGTAAGAGATCTGTCTCATTGAGGTATTTGCATTTTTTTCTGAATAATCTTGAACTGGCAAATATAAGAATACTTAAAAAATAAGCAATGCCTGATGATAACCTACTTGAACATATCCCTTAAATCAGCATGTCAAGTGATCACAGCTTAATGATCATCAAAAAGACATTTCCTCATAGCCTATGAGAAGGAGGACTACACAATAAACCACCCAGAAAGACGATAATGTGGTAGCTTATGTAAATTCCTACAAAAATGAAGAGAACATTCTATAAGTAAGCACTACGAATGGGTAGAAATCTTTTGAGTTTTGGTGTTCTCCTCAGTGAGAATAAACTCCTGGTCTGTATTGCTGAAATGTTATCCCCATCCATGATTTAAGTTTATGTCCTCAAAGAAGTGAGAATAGGCAGGAGAGAACAGCCACAGGAAAGGGTTTCTGAGCCTTCTGGTGATACATTATTAATTTGCCATACTTGCCAGGCAATGCCTGTAATTCAGCAGTCCCCTTCATCATATCAGTGATGAGTCCATGGTATCCACACAACCCACAGAGGTCAAGTTCACTCCAGAATGTATCACTGATTATTTCTGCACCAGCTTAGGTGGGAAAACATTTTCAGGCTTTGGAAAGTATACAGGACTTTAATGTGCAGAAATATTTTTAAATTATGTTGTTTCAAAACTGAAAGGTCCCTGCTGGGTACATTAGATATTTGCTTTAACATTTTTTTCTAATAAGTTCAGTTCTCTACAGAGTAGATTTATCTTGTATTGCATCCAAAAATTTCTCATTAAAAAGAAAAAAACAAGAGTACATGTAAAATTACCATTATGAGAAAAGTCTCTGAGCTTTTCCCTTTTTTAGTGATTTTTATAGGCATTTTCAAAATGTATACAGTATCTTATTTATTGTTTTTCCATTTATTCCGTACTTCCAGCTCTTTGTGGGGTCCAGCTTCAGTTCATCTTGGCTTTAAAAACGAACATTCATCCACCAGAAAATAGTCTATGTAACACCTACCATATGCACAGGGGATACAGTAATGAATTAAATAGACATAGACCCTGCCCTCATGGAACTTAACATTTTACTGAAAGTGAGAGAACATTGAAACTATGCTAAAAATTATACAAACACAGGGTTAGTAGCAAATCCTATGAAGAAAAGAATGTCAGGGATGGAGAAAGACAGACTGTTGAGGGAAAAACTCCCTGAATTGCTGACATTTGAGTAGAACTCTGAATGATGGAATATGGGGGAAGAATATTCTAGGGAGAAGAACAGCACATCCAAGAGTACTGAGAGAAGTAGACCAGGCTGTCTATAGCAGAGCAAATGGGTGGGAGAGTAGGAATTGACAAGTACAGAGAGTGTGTGAGGGAGGTTATGTAGATGTTATTATGTTTTAAATATAACTCTTTAAAGTTTTCATATGAGCTCATTACTCATTAAATAGAAAAACACTTGCAAACAAAAAAACAAAAATCATACTCTTGTGGATTTTTGGGAGGGTACAACAAATGCACAAATAATGGTTATTTTGTTCTCACCATGCTTAAACAATCATTTCCAACATGGTTTACGATGTGTAGTATGTGCACACAGTTTGCACGCACCAGACTAAGATTTTGCTGCACGGGAGGGAACAGTGAATGCCCCACAGTGTCACCTGATATTTTTGAAGTGAGGACATTTCCATAGCAGTTGGAGGCACAAAGACTCTGGTGTTAGAAAAGTCAGACACGTATTTCTAAATAAGTCAGGATTTATTTAACTTTTATTTTCATCAGAGCTGCAGCCAATCATTCATCAGAGATTTGAACCCTGCCAAACAAGTCCCTCCAGGCTCACTTGGAAAAGCTTGCATGCTCCTTTCCACACCGGGTGGGCTCAGTATGAAGCCAATTGGGAGCTGCCAATATTTATACATTCAATTCAGCTCTTTTATCTGAAAGTGAGACTGGTCAGGGAAGGAGAGGCAGATTTTAACATCTTGTTTCTCTAATATGAGGGTGGGGATTGCAGGTCTAGATTCTCTTCATTGACTTCTATTTAAACCATGTTAAATAGAGAATGAAAAGAAAATGGAAAATTTCATGCTGTGTATGTTCAGGGACTGTAAAAATATGTATAGTTTTTACAGCTCTGTCTTATAAGTCTGTTATAAACAATAACAGACACTTGGAGTATCACTTGAGTGTAGTATCTTTCATCACTCTTTACTGATGATGGTGTTATTTAATTTGTCAAGATGTTAAAGGAGCACTATCTATTTGTGTAAGTTCTTAAAACTCCTTGGGATACAGCATAATAAATGTATCCTAAAATGTACTATGCAAACTGTCCATATTTTTCTATCATGAAAAAGTAAGATGTAATTCATGTTCAGTCCAACTGATTTAGCAAACTTGAAATTGAAAACCACTTTTGCCTTTTTATTCCCTGGTATTAGTAGCCTTCAGAACCAGAACAACCTGCTGTGAAGCCTGGGACTTACTTTAAAAATATGCCACAAGCCATGGCAGTGATGTAGAAAATTTACTTCTGGATAGAAATTTTATTAAAAATTAAAATGAGGAAAAATTAGAATATTGCATAAATTACATTTTTACCCAACTACAATTTTGTCTGCAATAAAAATTGTTTCAAAGACTATACAATCTTTAATTTTGTACTCATTTGCTTCACTTTTTGCTTGTGTGAAATTAACTATTTAAGAAACCTATTTATAACCCAAACAATTTATCTTACTTCATTTTGCTTACAGATGTAAAATATCTATGAGCACAGGAGAACCCCAAGAAGCCTACAACTATGGTGACTTAGAAACTACTTCAAGGAAGCGGGAACTCTGAAAAGATGGGAATTATTATACTTCATATTGTTTCCCTAATAAGCTTAAATCATCCTAAAACTTTATCCATTTTATCCTCATAGATTCCTTGAGAAGGTCTGGGAAAAGGCATTATTATCTCTATTTGAGTAAGAAGGAAATTCAATGTGACATTTACTGGTATTTTATTTTAAATTTACTACTATTATTAGTAGAGGTTGAAATGAATTTGATGTATTTCAGAATGAAAAGCATTACAATCCATGAAGAATATTCCTACACTAGAGATAAAAATAAAACAAGGAGTTAAAATGTAAAAACTCAATGGAAAATCTACTTGAAAGAGGTGAGCTTATTAATTTTTTTCTTCCCATGTGCTTGGTCTATCTTATTCTGTCTTTTATTTAAATTCAACCTGCTTTCTTGTCTTTAAGAAAAGACCTTCAGGCTCCCTTCTTATAAAAGGTTTCAGAGAAGTTTTAAGGAGGGATTTGAGAGAGGAGATGATTTTGAATAATGGGCATGAAATAAGAGAGTGTTTTTAGAGTTAAGTATAGTATGGAAAATTTCAATCTTAAAAGTGAGAATTTGAAGCTATATGCTATATGTTTAAATCCTTTCTGACAAGGATAATAATTTAAAATATTTAATATGATTTTCCTTTCTTTTCCCTTTGTTGGTATATGACCTTCCCTCTCTTGGCCTAAGGCATCCATTTTTCTGGGTTTTTATGTTAAAAAAAAAAAAAGGGATAGAGAAGTGTATACAGCTTTTGGAAGTCAAATAGAATTAAGCAGTAAGACAGGTTATTATCCTGAATGACAATTTTCCAGATTTGTTTATTTCCTCCTCTGTCTAACAACCAATCCTGCATGACCCATGTTCATAGAATTCTCCCACAGTAGAGGAGATATTGCTGGCTACCATTAAAGCTTAGTGAATGTATGGGACAGAAGCATAAAAAAATAAAAGTCCACCCTTTTCAATTTTGGAGATTAGTAGGAAGAAAAAAAAAAAAAAGAAAGAAATGGGAATGCAAAGGAGTATAGTTAAGTTGCACTGAGGTTTTCCTTCTCTGCACTATGTAAAAGTAAGATACGTGTTTAGGGTAGAAAGGAGCCCTACGTCCCTACCCCCTACCACCCTTGTGCCCGCCCCCTCCCACACCTCCACTTCTTATCTGAGAGTCTGAGAGGGGGTCCCTTGGAGGACTAGCTTTTGACCAATCCAAGGTCAATTTGTCTGGTCTATGTGTTCAACCAAAGGAAGACCCTGAAATGTTGCTTTCCTGAGCCACCCTTGTTTCCAGAATTAGCTGTGAGTCTGGCTGTAGAACTTGCCATAGAGGCTCATAGGCATGAGAATAAGGCACTAAAGTATGGGAAAGAAATGATGGCTTAATTTAAAGAAATATTATTGGAAGTGAAGGTATAATGTCGAAAACATATTAAAGGGCTTGTATTGACAGGATTAGATGGTAAGAGAGAAAAGAGTCCTGTATCATTTTTAAGATCTTTGGAAGGAGTGGTGGAATGAGTGGTGGAATGAGGAATACAGGAGGAAGAACATTTTGGAGTTGATAAATTCTCTTTGGAGATTTTGAGTTTGAGATGTTTAAGTACCATCAAAATGGCATCTGGGTTTTATGGTTCAAGAAACATCTGATCTAGACAGATAGATCTGTGATCCATCACAGCAGAGGTGATAACCGAAGTCTATGAAGTGAGCAAGACAAGCAAGTGGAATAAGGAGAGCAAAAGAAGAATATCATGAGTAATTCTGGGAAACGCCAATATTCAAGGGGAAAAAAGAAGAGATGCCTTTGAAGGAGACAAAGAAAGAAAGGACCAAAGAGGGCAGAGAAAAGTGAGAAGGGAAAGGGATCACAGATGCCAACGAAGAGAGCCTGAAGAAAGAGACCATGGTCAATGGGTCAAATTCTGCTGTTAAGTAAGTGTTAAATGTTAAGTGAGATAAGAACGGAGAGTTGGATTTAGCAACTCAGAGATTATAGGTGACCTTGGTGGCAGCAGTTTCAGTGGAGTGTTGGGAGGCAGAAAACAGACTATGGTGAGTTAAGGAGTTAATTTAAAATGAGAAAAGTGTGACAGTGGAAGAAAATCATTCTCTTATAGGGCTTGACCAAGAAGAGAATAGCTGGAGGAGGGTACAAAATTTAGGAAGAGAATTCAACAAATGTATAAGGTGTAGGGGCAAAGTTACTAGGGAAAAATTAAAAATACCAGACATAAAAGATAATTCATAGAGTAAAGCTGCTAAGAAGACAGGAAGGAGCAGGTTCTAACATTGCTAGAGAGATTCCCTCCAGGAAAAGGGAGATACACCTCCTCTACTGTGTTGTTGGGGATATAAGAATAAATGCATGTAATTTTTTGTCATGATATTGGAGAATTGGAGAACCATGATTATTGAAAGGGCTTTAGCTGGTGCTCAAATAAATGGGGGTTGATGAACTTACTTAATGAAGATAGGGCAGTCTCCACTCATGTCAAAAATTGCGATGTTAAATTGCAAAGACTCTTCACTAACATGGATCTTGGGCATTTAAATTGTTCCCTTCACAGTAGTTTCCCAGACTCCATTTTGCATTCTCAGCAGCAACAGATACATGATCTAATTTCTCCATATCATTGCCAGCATTTGGTGATATAAGCCCTTTCTCTGGTCCTGGAAATCCCCTTCCCTTCCTCCATTTCTGGACTGTAGGCCTCTCACTATAGCCTCTGGACAGTCTCGTGCTCCAAGGGACTTTCCCCACATGCAATCCTGTCAAAGTGTGGCCCAACTAAAGTTGGTGTGTGCTACTATCACCTCATGATCATATATTTTTCCTTGTTCAACCCCCAAATACTTCCATCTTCCTACACATAGTTGCCCCGATATTTCCTTCCCCCTGTGCCTTGAAAAATGCAGACCATTATAAGAGTATGGTCATTTCCTGGAACCCATGGCATGGTATTTCTAGTATATACCTAAATGCCCAAGACTGACTCTCTATGGAGTAATGAGATGTGCGAGCTCTGATGCTTCTCTTTTCAGAATCAACCTGTTATTACAATTATATATGTGATACTAGTAAAGTATGTTTAAGCTCACTTTAAGTAATAGAGCAAGTTAGTCTTCTAATAAAATTTGAATATCTTCAACATTAGAAATCACGTTATTTTGTAATATCCAGTAATAGTAGGTTGAGATTTTGAAATACTGACTGTACTGGAGACGGACTCCACTTATCAAAGCTACTTAAAATAATGAAAATAGATTTTTCTAGAATAGTGTAGAATCTTGATGAAATGTTTTTATTTTATCCTTTACTTGTGCTTCCCTTTGTACTTGATAGATAGCTTTTTCAATAAGGAATAATAGCGCCCTGTGTTTATGCTCATGTCACAGAAAATGGATTGATGGGAAGAAATACGTGACCATTTTGTCATATTCATAATTTTCACTATTGTTTTTAATTTTGAATTAGGGTAATAAAATATGTTGTTTGTTACCAAATTAACCTTTGGATAAAGCAATCCCTGAATTGTTTATTGAGGTGCCAACTATTTTCCTCACACAGCAACTCACTTTCTTGTTACATGCATCAGTACTGATCAAAACACCACTTTAACCATTTATATATCCAGCTGACAAAAATAAGCAAACATAGCATAGATTTTCAGAGAAACACAGAATAAAGGTTTCTCAGCCTTAGTTCCCCCAAACATACATACTATACTTATAAAGAATAGATCATAACCTTCTGATTATAATCTGCACATTAATGCTTTCATCTAATTGTGAAGTAATAAGGAAATATGGGGAAAATCTAATGTGTGGCTCTCTTGGAATGGACACAAAGTGAAAACTCATCATAGAACACTCAGTGTGTGTCAGTCATTCTCCCCACTTACTACAGTGCTAACTGAATGGACTCATGAACCAAATGCCATGTTAACAGGATGTAAATTAAGTTTGTGATAAATAACACGAGCTTCCCATAACTGGAGTGTGCTAACAATGACATTAGATTATTGGGGTTAATGGAGAGCATGAAATCTGCCACAATACCTCACTTGCTAAAATGTAACATGGAGGCCACTGGGAGTGATGGAAGGTTTGGGAGAAGGGCGTAGGCCTTCAGAATCCCAAGGCCTGAGTGACCATTCTGCCATAGGAATGCAGCAGGGAGTTACCTTCCCCGAAGCTTTCTTAGCCCAAACAGCTAGCCTGTGATCTAAGAGACATATGCATTGTCCCTTAATCTATGTTTAGCAGAACTCATAGAACACACAGATTAGCATATCGTATCTTTCCTGTAAACAGATCCTCCTAGTTCCAGAAGACTACTTGTCACACATCACATGCTTGAGAAACAGTGATAAGGATTTGTGATTATCTTGAAGGACCAATAAAAGTAGGAGCAAAGAAGAGCAAAGGATCTTTGCCTCTGAGCATTGACCCCCTTGCCTTCTCCTCTCTTTCACAGCAAAGTTTGGAGTAATCTTTCATCCATTGGTACAGGGATTGCTGGCCATTCCTGGCATTAGATGAATACCCAACCTCCACCATCAGACCTATGTTATATCTCCAATAAGTATTGCCTAGGTAGGCTAACCAGCTAGTCACAGATGATTGATCACATTGAAACTTGTCTATCATAGATTTCAGAGATTAATCTTCATTTCCAAATAGACCTTTATTCTGAATATAAAGTTGACTTTCCTACAAACACAATTTTTGCCAGCACCATCAGTTGTGGACATGTAGATAACCTTATCTGTTGACATGGTGTCTCACTCAACATTGCTTCTGATCAAGGAAATTATTTTTATAGCAAAAATTAGTGAGTCAATGTGTTGATAGCTATAGGACTGACTACCTTACCATGTATCCAAACACCAAGAAGTAGCTGGCTTAATAAAATTGGGAATTATTTTATTGGAGAGCTAGCTTCTTGAAAAGATAAAGAAAATTGACAACTTTAGCTAAACTAAGAAAAAAGAATACTCAAATAAGTAAAATTATAAAGGAAAAAGGAAACATTTTAACTGATACTACAGAAATAAAGGATCTTAAGAGACTACTGCAAAAAATTATATACCAACAAATTAGAAAATATAGAAGAAATGGATAAATGCTTAGAAACACATAACCTGCCAAGACTGAATCATGAAGAAATAGAAAATCTGAGCAGATCAATAACAAGCAAGGAGATTGAATTGGTAAACAGAAAGTTCCCAAGAAGGAAAAGCCCAGGACCAGTTAATTTCACTGGTGAATTATACCAAATACTTAAAAGATAGTAATACAATTCTTCTCAAACAATCCCCCCAAAAAATGAAGAGGAGGGAACACTCCCAAACTAATTTTACAAAGCCAGCATTACCCTGGTCTGAAGGCAAATAACGTCACTACAAGAAAACAATAGGCCAATATCTCTGTGAATATGGGTACAAAAACTGTCACCAGTATGTTAGCAAACCGAATTCAACAGAATATTGAAAACATCACACACCATGATCAAGTGGGATTTATTTCTAGGATGGAAGGATGGTTCAACTCATGCAAATCAACAAATGTGATATACCACATTAATAGAATAAAAGACAAAAATCATGTGTCAATAAATGCAGGAAAGCACTTGACAAAACTCAATATCCTTTCATAATAAAAAATTAGCAAAGTTGGTCTAGAAGGAATGTGCCTCAACATTATAAAGGTCACATATGTAAAGCTCACAGTTAATATCACACCCAACGGTGAAAGGTTGAAAGCTTGTCCTTTAAGACCGAGAACAAGGCAATGGTGACCACTTCCAGCATTCCTAGTCAACATAGTCCTGGGAGTCCTAAAACAATCAGGTAGGAAAAAGAAATGAAAGGTATCTAATTTAGAAAGGAAGGAGCAGAACTGACACTGTCATCCAGATGACATGGATTTATATAGACAAACTACTAAAATACACACAAATACTTTTAGATCTAATTTTTTTAAAAAAGTTCAGTAGTGTTGCAGAATACAAAATCAATTTAGAAAAATCAGTAGAGTTTTATATAATAATAATGGGTTATCTAAGAATGAAATAAAGAAAACAATCTTGTTTACAATAGCATCAAAAAACATACATTTGACCAAACATCTCAGCATTGAAAATTGCATGATATTGATGAAAAAACTAAAGACACAAATAAGAAGAAAGATACCCTGTGTTCACAAATTGTCTGTTAAAATGTCTATACTACTTAAAACCATCTATAGATATAAAACAATCTCTATTAAGATTCCAAGGTCATTTTTTTTACAAAAATAAAAAAAAATTTCTAACGTTCATATGGAACCTCAAAAAACTCTGAATAGCCAAAGCAATCCTGTGAAGGAAGAAGAAAACTGAAGGCATCACAATTCCCAATTTCAAACTATTCTACAAAGCTATAGTAATCTAAACATCATCGTACTGTATAAAAGCAGAAACAGACCAATGGAAGAGAATCAAGAGCCCAGAAACAAACCTTCACATATAAAGCCAATGAATATTTGACATGGGAGCCAAGAATACCCAATGGGGAAAAGTTAATCTCTTCAAAAAATGGTGTTGAGGAAACTGCACAATCACAGGCAAAAGAATGAAATTGGACCCCAACATCACACCATACACAAAATTCAACTCAAAATGCATTAAAGACATAAATGTAGGACCTGAAACTGTAAAACTACTAAAAGAAAACACAGAGTAAAGCTCTTTGACATTAGTCCTGGCAACAATTTTTTTTTTATATGACATTAAAAGAATGAACAACAGAAGAAAAAATGAACAAGTGGAACTTTGTCAAACAAAAAAGTTTCTACACAGGAAAAAAAAAAGCCTACTAAAAAACCAAAAACAATCAGGAAAATGAAAGGGCAACATAGAGAATGAGAGAAAATATCTGAAAATCATCTATTTTATAAGGGATAATATCTAAAATATATAAAGAACACAAATTATTCAAGAGCAAAGAAGAAAATCCAATTTTTAAAAAAGGCAAGGAACTGTGTACATTTTTCTAAAAAAGACATACAGAAGGACAAAAGATACATGAAAAGCTGTTCAACATCACTAATCATCAAGAAAAATACAAATTAAAACAACAATAAGATTTCACTTCCTACTTGTTTAATGGCTATTATCAAAAAGACAATAGGTAGCAAGTGTTGGCAAAGATGTGGAGAAAAGAGAACCCTTTTGCGCTGTTGGTGAGGATGTAAATTGATACAGCCATTATGGAAAATAGTATGGAGTTTCCTCGAAAAATTAAAAATGGAACAATGGTATGATCCAGCAATTCTACTTCTGGGTATACTTCCAAAGGAAATGAAATAACATTCTTGAAGAAATATCTTAAAGTGTTAATTGCAGCATTCAATTTGTACATACACACAGTGGAACACTATTCATTCATAAAGAAGGAAATCCTGCCTTCTGCAACAACATCAACCTTGAGGGAATTATGCCCATTTAGATTATGAATCTAAAAACCTGAACTCATAGAAATACAGAGTGGTGGTTGCCAGGATCTGAGGGGTGGGGAAATGCAGGGATACTGGTCAAATATATATATACTTCCACCCATAAGATGAATATATTCTGGGTATCTAGTGAACAACAGGGTGATTCTAATTAACAATACCACATTATATACTTTAAAGATGTTAAAAGAATAGATCTTAATTGTTATCACCACACACAAAAAGTGGTGATTGTGTGAGGGGATGTTGTTGTTAACTAATCTTTTGGGGTAATCATTTCACAATATTTACATGTATCAAATCATCATGTTGTACACTATATATATATATATATATATATATATATATATACATATACATATATCAGCACATATATCACTGATTTTATAACCTATTATATATAATGTGTAATATATATATGTATCAGTAAGGCTGGTGCGAAGAACGTCTTGTTTAGTAATAGTATTTCACAGGAAAGAGACTTTGTGGGACAGAGATTATAGCCTGATGCTGATATGTTTTCTCATACTTTGGCTGCAAGAGATATTAATGGAACAGATAAAGTACAACAGCACTTTCAGAGGAATCTTGTTTGCCCTGGGAAAAGAAAAAAATAACAGCATAAATAAGAAGACCTCTGGTGACACAGGTACACATTACACTTCTCTTTACTGAAGACTACAAAGACTTAACTAAGCAAAACATTTAACAAGGTGGCAACTTCTCCATCAGAATTCCATGGGGGCTGATTTTTGAGAAAGGAGGGATAAACATGAGAGAGGAGGGATAGAAAAGACCTTGTATGTGGTTTTCTCAAGGAAGAGAGTCATACAGTTGTGTTTTTGAAGTGCATATGTGAGTGTGGTGGGGTGGGAGTGGGAAAACAGCTCTCAAAAGTGGAACATGAGCCAGGACAGCTGGCCGACAGTGAATGGACTAATATTTAGCAACTGCAAGGAGAAGAATAATTTGGAAAGAGGTAGACCAAAAAGAGAATTTTAAGAAGCTTTCTGTATAATTCATTGCCAAAGACCCTCTCAACTAGTCAGAATTCAAACACAAAAATGGAAATCACATGGTTATTTTTAAACAGATAACTTAATATGAGCAATTGGATGATCAGTTGGAAGTTAAATTGTTAGAGGTTAAATATTGGTTAGGTATTAGAGGATTGGCAAAACAAAAACAGGAACTTGAAGTGACACAGAGTGACCTTAGGAAGCAGCCGGTAAACTTAGGTTTGCCAATTTTACAAAGGGAGATGGTTGGGAATACCAGAACCTAGAAGCCTGGAGGAAGAGTCTTGGGGATCCAACCAGAGCTGAGACCGAAGGATGGACTCAGATCCTCAGATCCTCTGAGGGATGGACACTACTCAGTTTGTGCTCACATCTTCGAATCAATGTTGTTGATTCTGAAAATGGCATAAGAATCCTAAATACAGACTAAACTGTTTCTAGAATCAGAGGGAAGAGTCAAAGGTGTGACACTCACAAGAAAAACAGGAAGGAGAAAGTTCTTTTTCCCTTCTCCTGTTTTTTGGCTTCTCCCTAATGCCCAACAATTAGCCAAGCATTACAGGGAGCCAGATGGCAAAGGAGAAATGTAATTTGTCGAGTATCAGCCCAGCATCGCAAAGCCAACTAAAGAAGGTAAGGTAGAGCTGAGAGAAAACTGCTTAACCACTAACCCACTCCCATTAAATGGCCTGTGGTAAGGACACATATTTTTTTCAAAAGCTTTCTGGAATCAGATTTGTAATTCCAAGATGTGTTAATGACAAGAAAGTTCTCAAGACATTTAAGCACAGATGAACACCTCTGTACCTTATAGCCTTACCTGGCTAAGGAATAAAAAAATTCCCGAGTACAGTGTACAATGTGATAATTTGCCATTATTCTCTCTCAGGGGTATCATAGAATACTTACTTGGAGGAGGACCATGCAACCAAATGAGGGGCTGATTTCTCTTCCTAAGAGCAGCTTTCTTCCTTTTCACAAAGTTTGTGTTTCCCCATTAGCCAACTGGATAAAAGCACTCATGGGGTGCCGACCAGAGCCCAGGGGCTCACAGTCTGGTTCACTATCTCCAAAACTTGTGTGTGCCCCGACTCTCCTCTTCTGTCTGCTCTCTTTTCCTGGTATGTTTTAGGGTCCCTGACATACCTCCCATGACCCTTTTACTATCCCTCGATTGTCATTTCAGCAGTCCCTCCCTAACTTCCTTTCTTGAATTCTCTGTTTTCCAACTTGGGCTCCAACCTCCTTTGTACTCCATGCTAGCCCTTTCTTTCCCAAATAACAGCCTAGATTTTAGTCCATAGGTCCCATTTCCTCAACCCACTCCTCTGCGATGTAAGTTCACACAGTTTCAGTCTCCTCTCAAGTCTTCAGAGTCCCTTCCTCAGTATTTGTGATGACCACTCTCTCTGAAACTATAGATAGTGCACCTTCATTATCTTCCTGTTGATCTCAGACTCACTATCCTCCAATTTTGTCTCCTCTTGTTCTTACCTTTTATGCAATTTTCCCTTCCCAACTGGTCTCTTCCAGATGTTGAATGCGTAGCTAGAAGAAGATCCAGCTGCTTCGTGCTTGCTTGCTCTTACCATCTTCTTCTTTTCTTGTATTCTAGGCCTTGGAACCTGGACAGCCAACCCCAGACCACCCCTCTAGGTTCCATTTTGACTTCTGAATCTTTTAGCTTCAAGAGCAACTCTTTCATGTGAAGTTGAGACCTTTCTTAGTTTCACACCTACATTTTTATTTTTAACTTAACTTAGTTTAATTTAAATTTCTTTAAGAATAAAAGTTATCCTGCTTAAAGAATATTGTTACATAAACTAAAAGAGAAGGTATACTCGGAGGGTTTATATTTGGAAAATATTCTCCTGAAAGATGTGCCCTGAGGTTACCCTGGGGCACCAAGCCAGGCAACAGCCTTGAGGGTACATAGGGGTTACAGTGATGAGGGCCAAAGACTCTGGTGCCAAGAGTTTATTACAGAGGCTGCCCAGGCCAAGGCACTTTGGGTGGAGGCCAGAATCCAAAATAGCAGAGAGAAACATATATAGAGCAGAAGGGTTAGAACCTCAAGAACACAGATCAGAAAGGAAGGCTAAGGATGGTGAGCATTGGTGCTACTTGGAGAGATGCTCTGTGGCAGTGAAGGATAATAAGAGGAACTCTCTTTGGGCTGCTGTGGTTTCAGACTTCCTGCACTTGCAAAGAGGCTTTTAAGAGGGTGGAGGCCACACATTTAATAGTAATTTTTGGCAATTGCCAAAAGAAACAAAGCATGTCGGAAAACTCCATTGAATAGAAGAAGTCTTTGTCACTCATTAACGATTTGCTGAATAACACAGCTCTTCATTTTGTTAGTTTCCAAGGTGCTTAGCAGAAGTGGAGAAAATGGTGAGGCAAATGGTATAATAGTTTATAGGACCCATGCACTCCTAGGCATGAAGTGATTCTGCAGTTACCTCCTGAAAAACAGCTGAATGCCCAGTCACCTAGAAGTATCATACAGCAAGTACCATGGAATTCAGCAAAGCTGTCAAATGCAACTCCTGTAAAATTTCACTTCCGTCCGTTTTCCTCTTCTACCTGCCTCTCCTCACCCAAAGTGAGAACTTCAGAATGTTTTGACTTCTTCCCTCTCTCTGCCTTCACCCTCACATCAGTATTTTTATTTCAGAAAATGTAATGTTCTCATCTCTTAGTATCAAAATTCCCTTTCACTTTAGACCTACTAATCCATGTTAACTACTCCTAGTCATTTAGGTTAACTCTGTATTTGTGGCTAAGTTTGTTGACCACTATTATTTCTTCCCATCTTCTTCTATTAGGAGTTTTGGTTCTGGTGTTTTGCTTATTTGTTTTGATTAGTGTCCTTTCATCATTGTTTTCCCTGGGAAGTATACTTAACAATATGCTGGAAACTGAATTTTCTTTTACTCTCGCAAGTAGTATCTTGGGTGAGGTCTGTCATCTTCCCAGTACTGAGAGGTTATTCCCTGTCTTCTAGCTTCAAAAGTTCAAATGTATGTGTCTTTTTCCATGTAGTATGCCTGTAACACAGTCGGGAAGCCCTTTTTGCCTTTTTTCTTTTAACACTAACCTTCTTTTTGACGTTCCTGGTCATTAATATGGCTATCAACAGTGATAATCATTTTCCTCCAAGTTATTTTTAATCACAGCCAATGCCTAATAGGTATCCCATTGTGATTCCGGTTTGCGTTTCACTGATGATTGCTATGTTGAGCACTTCTTCAAGTTCCCATTGTATGTCTACTTTGCAGAAATGTCTATTCAGGTCTTTTGTTCATTTTTTTTTTTTTAAGTGAGTGATAACAAATATGAGGCTTTTTTTTGCTATTGAATTAAAAGAGTGCCTATACATTTTGGATATTAGTTTCTTATCAGATGGGTGATTTGCAAATATTTTTTTCCAAACCATCAGTTGCCTTTTCATTTTATTGATTGTTCCTTTTGCTGTGCAGAAACTTTTCAGTTTACAACAGTCCCAACTTGTTTATTTTTGCATTTGTTTCCTGTGCTTTTGGTTTCAGATTCAAAAAATCATTGCCAAGACTGCTACCAAGAATTGTTTCCTCTACATTTTCTTCTAGGAGTTTTATAATTTCAGAACTTACATTTAAGTTTCTAATCTATTTTGAGTTGAATTTTGTGTATGTAATGATCTTGGGGTCCAATTTAATTCTTTTGCATGTGGATATCTAGTTTTCTCAACACCGGGGAGATCATCCTTTCCTTATTTTGTATTCTTGGTGCCCTTGTTGAAGATTAGTTGACAGTATATTCATAGGTTTATTCCCTGCCTCTTGATTCTGTTCCATGGGTTTATGTGTCTTTTCTTATGCTAGTACCATAGTACTTATTTATTTGAGAGAGAGAGAGAGAGAGAGAAGCATGAAAATGGGTTAGAGGGAGAGGGAGAAGCAGACTTCCCACTGAGCAGGAGCCGATGAGAGACTCGATCTCAGGACCCTTGGATCACAACCTGACCCAGAGGCAGTTGCTTAACTGACTTAGCCACCCAGGTGCTTCAGCAGGAGATAAGAATGGTACTTTCTTCTTAAGACTGTTGTAAAGATCACATATGAATGGCCTAAAACTGTGCTTGGCACATAGTAAGGACTATATGAGTGTTACCTTCATACATCTTCATACTCACTTTTGGCCCCATTCATACATCAACATACCTCTTGTTCAACCTAAAGAATCCTGAAATTACTTAAGTATATGCACCTGAACAGTGACTGATCTGACTGTTCGAATTAAGATTCTGTGCCCCAAAATAACAAATTCAGGTAAGCACTCTGCTGAAAGAATTCTGCCCTACTTAGATTTATTTCTATTTGTGCTTTATGTTACAATATTTAAAAAAATATATAAACATGTTATATTGAAATAGTCAATCCCCCCAAAGGAAGAAATAGTTCATGTCTATCAATAACCTTGGCTTTTGGAAAACCTGTACTTTTAAATGAAATACTATAGTGGCAGGCTTATCACTTACAACAGAAATATTGAAACCCACTACAAACAAATTTTTAAAAGGCTTTTATGGGGGTGCCTGGGTGGCTCAGTGGGTTGGGCCTCTGCCTTCAGCTCTGGACATGATCCTGGGATCCAGCCCTGCCTTGGGCTTTCTGCTCAGCAGGGAGTCTTCTTCCCTCCCTCTCTCTGCCTGCCTCTGCCTACTTGTGATCTCTCTTTCTCTCTCTGTCAAATAAATAAATAAAATCTTTAAAAAAAAAAAAGAGTCTTTTATGTTTTTGTCTAAATGCTCAGCCTACACTGGTTTCCTCTGTGAGAAGCCAAGGTTAGGTTGCAGTGGAAACTATTACTGGGAAAAATAATCTCTATGGAATTTACATTCTCATTGGCAATATTCTACAAAAGCTAAATGATATTTTATTGGGAAGACCTTCTGGAAAACTGAAAGCATAAGAAATTTTTGTTGTTTATTTGTTGAGTACTTAATTGAGAATACAATGATTGTTTTATACTTCCTGATTCATGTCAAATTACGAAGACAGGAAGATATCGTCTGGTTTAATGAATTTAGACATAGTTTTTATTAAAGAAATGGTCATAACTGATCTATGAATCTTTACAATAATACACATTTCTCAAACATTTTTGTGTTAGTAACTGCAAACTTGTTAAATACAATCTGACTTGGTACCCCTATATATTGAACAAGCAAAGGAAGGTGGCTCTGATTGAAGCAGGAGTGTAGGATACAATTCTAAGGCTTCTCTTTGCTTAATTTCCCCAACTCCTTGACCATTGGTTTTTGAACAGTAGTGGGCAGATAATTGTGTACTTGCTGAACAAAC
Source organism: Mustela nigripes (assembly GCF_022355385.1). NCBI lineage: Eukaryota > Metazoa > Chordata > Mammalia > Carnivora > Mustelidae > Mustela > Mustela nigripes. The sequence continues at coordinate 165,250,484 of NC_081559.1, forward strand.
ATCTTACTACAGAGAACACTGTGTTAAAAACACTAACCTGGAAAAAAAATAAATTAAAAAAAAATTTTTAAAAAACCACTGACTTGAATTAGGAGGGCCCTACCTGGAGGGGTACATCACTGTATGGAAACGGGCCACTTCTAACACTTAGTTTTCTTACATGTGAACTTAAAAGGACATCCCACAAAATTGGGAAACAGGTAATAAATATGTTTTTAAGCTGTGTTAGGATTCCAAATAATATGTTTGATTGTTTTCTTCAATTTCCAGGCATTGAAAACACTTAAAATTCATTATATATATATTTTATATATATAATATATATATCATTATATATATATTATATGCATATAATCATTATATATATTATATGCATATAATACACATAATATATGTGTGTATATGTACATATATATGTATACACACATATATGATATATATGTATAATATATACATATACACGCATATATAATATGTTATAGGTCTTTAAAAATATTGTCTTACCTGTTAAATTGAATTATTTTCTTGAAATTTATTTTCAAATGTGGTGTGTGAGGGTCAAAATCTTTCATCTTCCATATTTTCCCAATAGCTCTTTAAAAATAATCTATCACTTTGCCATCGACTTGTGAAGCTTCCTTTATCATTTTTAAGTTCTCATAAATCTTTATCCCATGTCTTTTAGTATTTATGTCTCAATTTTTTCATAACTTTTTTATCATGAAGCAACAAGGTATTTGTGGAAATTTGGGGGAAAATACAGAAAAACACAAAGAAGAAACTTAAAAATTCCCTGTAAGCATTAAAATTCTGGAGAAATTTCTTCTAGTCATATGTATATCTTTACAAAGGATGCTGTAGTTTTTATAAAGGAACGGCCCCAAACCAGGCTCAAGTAAGCAAAAATGGTTGCCAAACTGGTTTCTGAGAAGGACAAGTGTTCTGTAGCATGAGACACAGATGTAAATTTAGGTATAAAAAAGTCTAGAGATAGAAGCTGGGGCAGTATGTAAGAGCAGAGAAGGGAGCCTGGAAATCTGTAAGTATGAGAGAACAGGAGAAAGCAAATTTAAAACTCCTGTGGAAGTGTACACTAAAGTGTTCTCTGTACCAAGAGAACAAAAATGTCTAGTAAAACATTTTTAAATTGTCTGCTGAGCTACCTTCCCTATAAGATCTTCAGTAAAACCACACTACTCACTAAGGTTTCTGTTTGACAGGATTCTTTAGGCAATGATCTTCAAATTTTTGGTTCTTATTCTCTAAAATAAAATTTGAAAGACCTTGAGAGCATTTTTAGGGTCACATCAGACATTTTTTATCATGTGTAAATAGTTTCAAAACATCTAATTCCTGATGATTAGCAAATATTGACATTTTTAAAATGTCACATTGGTTTATTGTACCTAATAGAATCTAAATACAATAGCAGTTTGATGCCTACCATCATCCACTTAAAAAAAAAAAAAAAAAGTCATGAGGATCTTCTTTAACAGTGAAGGCAATAGTAGAAAAAGAATCCAAAATACATCTAACATATTTTCAGACAGACCTGTGTAATGAAAGAATACACAGTAAATGAAAGTGAAGGTTTGGAAGTGAATTCACATTAAAATGTCTATGCCTTCTTGGATCAAGAGACAAAGAAGACAACTAACACTTGGGATATAGATATAAATCCTTTTCTTCCTTCTTTCTTTCCTTTTTTTTCCCCCTGCAAAAGTAAGGGCATATTATACATGCAATTTTGAACCTTAAAATTTTCAGATGGCATCATTTTAGGTCAAGTATTCTTCAAATGTGTTCTAATTATTGTATATCATTCCATCATTATTGTATACTATTATTTATTTTTCAATCTGGAAACATTAATCTAGAAGTTTGGATTATTATATTTAGATTTTAGAGTATATGACTTACAGATCTTCTATGGATCTGACCTCAATTATCTGCTTCTCCAAGTTACTAAGGTTGTGGCTTCTTACCATCTCACCTGGACTAATAATAACGGAGCTTCCCCAGACCAGAAAGTCAAAAGGTAGAGTTCTCACCCAGTGCAGTGGCACTCTTTCTAGCATAAATATTTCTGCCTACTACTGGGAATTTTGTCCAAGTCAATATTATTAGATTATTAAAAATGCTTGCTAATTTTATAAAGTGAAACTTACTGCTTTCTTAATATTGTAGTTCAGATTACTAGTACAATTGGGCATTTTCTGTGTGTTTATTGACTATTTACATTACATCACTTATAAATTACCTATTCATTTCTTTTGCCTATGTTAAAATTCTGTAGTCCTATTTTTTCTTATTGATTAATAAGAATATCTATTATTCAAGTATTATCACTCTGCCAAAATTGTTTGAAATATACTTTCCTGTTAGTAATTTATCTTTAAATTTTCTTTATGATATGATTAACATATAAATTGATTTTTAAAGGAGCAACATCTCTACAAATTTGAGTCTTATCTGGAGACCTGGTTTATCTTTTCATTTATTCGAATTGATGTTTATCTATCCCAGTAATAGAGTGAATTTTAGTATGGGTTTCATTTATTACATGTTTAATGTTTCCCATTATTGATATTGCTAGGTATTTTCATGATGTATTTTTTTTTCATTATGACTTCTCGATGTTGTGATTTTATGGAAAAAGTATCACTGCCCCATCATTTGTTTATTATTTTACTGAAGTTACTTATATGTATCTCTCATTTAATTCCCCCAAACAAAACTATCACCTAAACATTATTATTATCCCCATTTTATATTAAAAATTTCAGCCATATATGAGTTTTAAAACATATGGGTTAAAATATAATGAGCATCCATGTACATGGCATCAACTTAAGAAATAACTACTCATTTGGGGCACCTCGGTGGCTCAGTGGGTTAAAGCCTCTGCCTTTGGCTCAGGTCATGGTCTCAGGGTCCTGGGATCGAGCCCCGCATTGGTCTCTGCTCAGCGGGAAGCCTGCTTCCCTCTCTCACTCTGCCTCTCTGCCTACTTGTGATCGCTGTCTGTCAAATAAATAAATAAAATCTTTAAAAAACCAAAAGAACTACTCATTCGAATTTACTACATATCATTCCTATGCAGTTTATATATATTTATGACAAGGCATAGGACTATTAAGATATATAGTATTTCTTTTTGCTTTTAAATGCATAAATAAAGAGTGTTATACTGTGTATATACATCTGTCTTTTTAATTTGATACTGGTGTTTTCACATTTTTCCATTGTCAAATATGTATCTCTATTTCATTCATTTAAGCTGCTTTATAGCATTCCTTTGTATAAATATATTGCATTTTATTTATAGTCTCACGTTTATGAACTTATTGCTTATTATAATCTATATTATTGCAAATATTTATGCATATTTTTGTATTTGTCTTTTTATGCATAAGTCCTAGGGTTTTTCTGTGATATAGTACTAATAGAGTTTCTGAGATATAAGATACACATATCTTAACTTTACTAGATATTTCCTTTAACTTTACTGGATATTGAAAATTACTATCTAATAGTGACTAATATATACTCCTATTAATAGTGTGTAAGAGTTGCCATTTCACTACATATGTGTCAATTCTTGGTACCCTCAGAATTTAATTTTTGTCAATCTGGTGAGTGTGAATGGATATCACATCTTTAAAATTTTTATCTTCCTGATTCCTAGTGATGTACATTTTTTTCAATTTTTATTATACATTTTTTTTCCATCAGTTAACTGCCTTTTATATATCTTCCCCCTATTATGCTAGGTTCTTTCTCTTCCCTATTGATTGTTAGCACTTGTTAAATTGTCAGAATAAGAAGTGTCTTTCTTTTTTTTTTTTTTAAGTAGACTCCACACCCAGCATGGAGCCCAGTATGGGGCTGGAACTCACAACCCTGAGATCAAGATCTGAGCTGAGATCAAGAGTTGGATGCTTAACCAACTGAGCCACTCAGGCACCCCCAGGATAAAAATTCTTTCACAGATTTATGCACTGAAAAGATTTTAGATTTTCTTTTGAAATTCAGTTGTTTGAATTTAAAAAAAAAATAAAATTTATCATTTTTTCATTGAAGTTTGTGCCTTTGTTTTCTACTTTAGGAATATTCAACTGCAAAGTCTAGAAATATTTACTATTATTTTAGTGATTTAAAATTTTTAAATTTTTATAATTAGCTTTTTATCTTTCTGAAAGATAAGAAAGGACTGAGCAAATATTATTTTATATGCAGATAACTAATTTTTCTAGTACCATTTTATTAAAGAATTTACTGATTAGACATATCACTTATCACATATGAAATACATATATATATATATATATGGCTCTGCTTATCTTTACTTATGTTCAATAAATGTTTTTTCTACTTTTGTGCAAATAACATACTAAATTAATTATATGGTTCATATAAGTCTCTTAATCATCAATGTAGTACACTTCGCTTTTTCTTATTTCAAAATTACCTGATTTTCTTGGCCTTTTGTTCTTCCTTATAAATTTGTAGACACAGCTTATCCATGTCTGTAAAAAATACCCAGCAGTGGGGCACCTGGGTGGTTCAGTGGGTTAAAGCCTCTGCCTTCAGCTCGGGTCATGATCTCAGGGTCCTGGGATCAAGCCCCACGTAGGGCTCTCTGCTCCGTGGGGAGCCTGCTTCCTCCTCTCTCTCTCTGGCTGCCTCTCTGCCTATTTGTGATCTCTGTCAAATAAATAAATAAAATCTTAAAAAAAAATACCTAGCTGTGATTTTTAGTGTAATTTCTAAATGTGTAGACTAATTTATGAATAATTAAAACTTTTTTTTTTTTAATTGAGTCTTTCCATTTTGGGCACCACTATTTTGTGTCTTTCAATAATTTTTTGTATTTTCCCATATATATTTATCTTATTTTTAGATACAGCCATTCTTTGTTACTTCTATTGCATTCATTCTTTTCACAAATGTATATTCAGCATTATGTTGCAAACATGTATCATGGTTATTTGGAAACATTAAAAAAATAATGATCCTTGTCTTGAGCACCTAGACAATATAGTAATGAAGTGGATAAATAAATTATGAGTTCTCTTCCAGTGTGGCTAAGGAAGTTTCTAACCAACTGGCTCTCCCAAAGGTAACAACTACAAACTCTGTTCAACAACTGAACTGATTACCTAAAGGCTCTTGGACAGAGTGAGTTTCCTGTTGCTATATCCTTAAGGTTGAGGGCAGACTGAGACAATATGCCAGTGGTTCCACATAAGGCAAGTAAAACACTGACAAAAATCACATAGTTATTTTATTTTCATGAACCAGGAGAGAGAGTTTGGGGCAACCACAGTTGCTGGGAAGTAAATGGAGACAATACTGGAAGGAAAAGAACAAGAGAGAAAACTCAAATTTGTGAACAATGTCGCCCCAATCTCTGCCTGATCTCTGACTTATTTAAGACCAGGACAGATTGTAAGCAGCCTAGGAAGGGTAATAAAATAACTGAATTGAGATGGCTATTTCTGATAAAGTCTGTGTTGCAGCTTTGCTAAGTATATTGCCTACCGAAACAGAAATATAAATATTGTTCAGAGGTCTATAACAGAATCTGGGTCTTCCACAAAAATATTATTCACAATGTCCACACTGCAGTTTAAGGTCACTTAACACATGAAGAACCCATTTTCTCAAAAGAAAATACATCCAACAGGGTTCATCCCTGAAATGATTTAGATGTTTAAATTAATAAACAATATCTTTAAAGCATTATAAGTACATTTAATAAAGTAAAGGAAAATATGTTTGTGGTAAAAAAAAAATAAGAAATCTCTATAGAGGGCGCCTGGGTGGCTCAGTGGGTTAAGCCACTGCCTTTGGCTCAGGTCATGATCTCAGGGTCCTGGGATCGAGGCCCGCATCAGGCTCTCTGCTCAGCAGGGAGCCTGCTTCCCTCTCTCTCTCTCTGCCTGCCTCTCCATCTACTTGTGATTTCTCTCTGTCAAATAAATAAATAAAATCTTTAAAAAAAAAAAAAGAAATCTCTATAGAGAAAATTTTTTAAATCTATAAAGAAATCAAATAAGAATCCTATATGAAATATCCAACATTTGAAAAATATTAACTAGATGATTGTAACTGCATAAGGGAGATAATAGAGGAATGAATATTTGAACTTGAAAATATATCCAAAGAAGTTATCTAATCTATTAAACCCAGGGGGAAAAAGTGAAGAAATTGAACAAGGCATCTGTGACAATATGAAAAGTTCGAATACATGTACAATTGTAGTCCAATAATACAGGGAGAAATAGAATAAAGCAAGTGAAATATTTGAATAAACAATGACTAAAATCTCCTCAAATGTTGTGGAAGCAGTACATTTAAAGAATCAGTAAGCTCAGAGAACCCAACGCAGTACCAAAATTAATGAAATCATCCTGAAAATCAGCATTAAAGAGAAAATCTTGAACATGACAAGAGAACACATTATGTAGAAGGAAGGACAATTTGAATTATTTCTGACATTTCACCGGAAAATATGAAGATCAGAAGGCAGTGGAACAATATCATTAAAATTTTTAAAAAACATTTTATTTATTTGACAGAGAAAGAGAGAGATCACAAGTAGGCAGAGAGGCAGGAAGAGAGAGGTGGGGGGGAAAACAGGCTCACCGCTGAGCAGAGAACTGGATGTGGGGCTCGATCCCAGGACCCTGAGATCATGACTTGAGCCAAAGGCAGAGGCTTAACCCACTGAGTCACCCAGGTGCCCCTCATTAAAATTTTAAATACAAAAACATGATCAATCCAGAATTCTATATCCATTGGACACAATTTTTTTTTCAGAATGAAGAAGCAAATAAAAAATACATTAAAATAAAAGAACACTACAAAAACTTGTTCCTAGCCCATCTGCACTATAAGAAATGCTAATGGAAGTTGTTCAGTGTGAAGGGAAATGATAACCAATGAAAGCTTGTATTTTCAGGAAGGAAAGAAGAGAACAAAAATGGTAAGTGTCTGGATAAATATGAAAACCTTTATTTTCCATTTAGTTTCTTTAAGGTATACAATACTGATTAAAGCAAAAATTATAGCATTTTCTTGTGGGGGTTGTAATGTATGTTGATGCAAGTTTTTTGATAATTATAATAAAGGCTTGGGTGGTTAATAAACCTATATGTTCCCTATGTACTCCTATATGCATTTTACATGAGCTAGCACAATATCAATTGCAAGCAGACTGTGAAAATATAAGGAGGTATATTTTAATCCTTAGAATAAACTTAAAAATATGCAAAGAGACATAACTAAAAAGCCAATGGGGGAATTAAAATAAAAAATCTTAAAGATATTCTAATAATCCAAAAGGAGTCATAAATCAGTAATAGGAGAACACCAACAGCAACAACAGCAACAAAATCCAAGGGTGACAAAGAGGAAACAAATAATAAAATGGTAGACCAAAATTCAATGACATAAATAATCATATTACATGTTAATGGCATAAACTTTCCACAAAAAGCAGAAATTGTCAGAATAGTGGAAAGGTAGTCTTCAACTACACATTGTCTATGAGAGACATCCTTTGAATATAAAGACACAGAGAGAGTCAAAGTAAATGGGTAAGAAAAAAGGTATACCATGCAAATTGTAAACACAAAAAGTCGGGAGTGGATAAATTATTAACAAATAAATGATGTACTATGTTAGAAGATAATAAGTACCTTGTAAATTTTTTAGAAGTCGAACAAAGTATGGAGATCAGGAGTTTGTAGGAATTATAATATCAAATGGGTTTTTTAGGTAGATGTAATGTGACATTTCATTAAGAACAGAAGAAACTTTCCATGGTCAAGAATTAAGAAGCAACCAATATCAGTCTCATACCCTAGTTAGACTGCTGCTTGATGGTGATGAGGTGAGTGACCACCAGGTAGCTCCTCAGTCACTGTATAATTAATCCTAATTCCTTGTGTTATTCACTCTGATCCTTGTATTATTCACATGCTCTTGTGTGGCTGTTCCAAAAGGTACAGAGAGGAAACTGGACCCGTTACCTCAAGTCTCATTAGCGTGGGATCTAGAATTATGCTGCCACCAAGATTATAATTAATGATGAAGAATAATTGACCTGCGTGATTAACAATTTGGGGTAAGTGTAGGCTATTACATTTAAAAAAATGGTCAAATGTTACTAGAAATTTTCTTTCCAGTTTGAATTGATACTGCTAGGTACTGTGGACAAGAATATGAATAAGTAATTCTCTTCATGGATAACCATTCAAATGAGTAACCTTAGTATTTTGTACTAGAGATTATTATGAAAGTTAGTTTAAAGTGAATTAGGACAAAAGTAGAATACCTGGGAAGGTAGAAGAAAACTAGCAATTAGATAGGCCATGAAGGATGCACAAGGTGCATGTTAGGCAGACATAGAAGGAAAAGTGGGTTGAAGGCAATTGTATGGAAATGTGAAAGGAGGTGTGAACATGAACTGCATATTTGGTGTGTGATGAGCAATCCTAAATAGCTGGAACACAGGACTTGCAGTGCAAGACAGGAGAGTGAAGATAAATATGAAAAATGTAATGTGCTAAGGAATTTGGTATTGTAGAGACAAATTAATGCTTTTAAGTAGGAGGGTGCAAGGATCAGATCTATGTTTTAAATTATATCTTTGGAAACCATCTAAATGATGAATGGGTAAAAATGCAGATACTGAAGAAAGAGAAGCTACAGAGGCTTTGCCTTTGTCTAAATAAGTCCTGAATTAAATAAATAAAAACCAAGTATTGAATTAATGGATGGGGGTAGAATGTGTATTTGAGAAATGTTTCCTAGCCAGAGTTACCATGAAAATTACAAAATGGAGGGAGTGGGTAAAAATGCTTTCTTTATTAATCAGAATGTATGAATCTGAATTTCCCAGAGGAGCAATGTTGCTTTTGAATACAGTAAGAAAAGAAAGATTCAAACAAACAAACAAACAAAAAAACAATCAGATTCAGGCTGAAAAAGAAGGAGATAGTAGAAATGATGAGCTCCCATTTTAGGTATATTAACTTAAAGATGCTCGATGGATAAAGAGGGAGATACACATAACAGGTGACTATCCTGGCATTTTAGACCCTAAACCAGGAATTTTAATTTTGGATTCCTTAGTAGATGAATATTATTTGAAATTATGGAATAGATTTGACCTTCTAGGAAAAACATAAAAAATGAGAAGAAAAATGGAGCAAAGGCAAAAATCCTGGCAATACCAACACTCAAGGCAAAGGAATAAACATCAGCAAAATAAAGAAAACTTAAATCAGGTAAAAGGAAAACCAAGGAAAAAATTAAAACTACATGAGAATATACTTTTAAATAAAGGATGAAAAAATAGAGACTCCAGAAATAGCAACAAATACAAAAGGTAATTTCACAGGGGAATAACAAATCAACAGAGAACTGTTGATACAGACCGAACTGTATCATTCAAAATACATTGTTGGAACTACCATTTGCTATGTGGAAAAAATTTGAATACTTATACATGTTTTATAGAAAAATTAAGCCCAAATGGGTCAGACATTTAAATTGATAAAACTCAAGGAAGTAAAATTAAATGGATAATAAGTAGATGTTTTTATAATCATGGAGAAGACCTTGATACAAAAACACCAAGAAAAAGCAAAATCATAATAGACAAAATCAAAAGGAAAAAGGCAAATGAGAAAAGTATATGAAAAAAGCTTCCATCTCATGGTACAGAAAGAATTTCATATATCAGTTTTGAAAAATAAAGGCAAATATAAAAGAAAAATGAACAAATCTTTCTTTGGTCTAGAACTATTAAAAAATAAGGATAGTAGTGAGAGTTAATGATTTGCGAAATGCTAGATTTGTCACCAGTTCCAACTTCAGCATAATTTTTACCTCCTAGAAAATATAACGGGAGAGTAAGCAAGGGACACCAAACCAGAGGTCATCAAGGAGTAGGAATTGATGGCTTTCTTTAGCCATATTGTCGTTTTGATAGCTGTATCTAAATCTCTATTCCAGAATCTAGGGGAAAAAAGGATAATCAAAATAGTTGTTCCCTATGTATGAGAATGTAGGGAAGAAATCATGGAAACTGGAAAAACTGATTCTCAAAGATACATCAAGTAGATCTAAGTGTGCAATACATAACTCTTTTGGTTACACTGTGAAATACGCTTAAAAATCTACTAGTGATTCCTGTGACATTATAGCATCTTTCTGCCTAGTGCTTAAGGAAATCTTAACTCTAGCGAGCAGAGAAACTGGGCACTAGAACAGCTATTACCCAGGGTAGTTTGTAACATAGTGCCCTTGTTGGATTTTCAAATCCAGGTGCAAAGCGTAGGTGCACTTTTTTTTTCTTTTGTTTTGTTTTTTGTTTTTTGGTTTTTTTTTTTTTTTTTTTGGTAATTTATTTCTCTAGACTTTCACCAAGACTATAAATGGTTCAATAGAATTTGGCCTGGCATGGGTTGTAACAGTATCTTTCTCAGCCTGTGTAGATTTGGCTATGTGATAATAACAAACAAGCCTTGGAATTTCTATTTATTTTTCATTCAGGCAATAGTCAGATGTAGACCTGGCAGCTCTCTTGACCAGTTCCCCTCCAGGTGGTGACTCAGGGACCAAAGATGCTTCTGTCTTTAGTGTATCTGGAAAAATATACATTAATGTTGAATGGAAATGCAGAAATAGATAATTGTGCAGTATTGTTCCAAGGACTAGGTATAAAAGTGTCCTTATATTATTTCTGCATACATTCCATTGACCTAAACTAAGTCATATGGCTCCCAATATATTTTCATGGGAGAATAACATATGCAATTATCTATGTGCCCAGGAAGAGAAAACACTGTTGAAAACATAATATAGTCTTAACCATACTCCAAATTCTGGTCAAGAAAATGTCTTTTTCTTTTTCTCATATAACAAGGAGCTATGTCTGCTCCCTCTCTTCCCAAAGAAAATAATTAAATGCTCCTCCATTCACTCTATCCGTTTCAGAATCCAAGTTCTCTGTCTCCACCATCAGGTCTGCATGTAGCTTCTCATGGTTAGGTGATATATGAACAAAAAAGTAAAATTATCTGTATCTTTACCTCATATTCACATTCAGCACATCTACAATGAATACTAATAATTAGAAAGAGGAAGAATAAAGACTTACACAGTAGTCAGTGTTCTTTATTGATTCGGCAATACCTCTGCACAGAAACTGTGAAAATCTCACACCAGGGGTAGAGGCAGAGTAGAGAGGGTCAGGTTGCTGGACTAGGCCTTCATTCTACTCTTTGGGAGTAATTACTTTGTCACTTCTTCTCTGTGGCCCCTGGCTATAACCTCTTGGAACCTCTTTGTTGTCATTATTTTCTTTAGCCACATCTGAAAAGAGTTTGGAAAGTACACCTTCCTTGGAGGAGGTGTTCCAAGGCTGCTTTCTTATGTGGGAGTACAAGGACTGATGTTAGTATTTGAATTTAAAAATAAAAACTTTTTTCAAGACTGCCCTTGTGGTTTCCTTAACAATACAATTCCCTCAAAACTCTGAAGATTTCTGATCTATTTCCTTGGCCAGTTCCATCTAGCCAGTTATTATACCTAAAGTTACTTCCTAAAAATAATGTTCAAACTTATTTTACATGGCTGGTTCCTCATCCTCATGCCTCTTTCTCACTCAGCTTAATTGTGAGTACTCTTGGGTTCTTTGAACAAATGGAGTCAATCCACACCCTACTCTGACTCTTCTCCTGAGTCACTTTATTCAGCTGAAAAGTTTTTCCTACTGTGTGTTTTATCACTCAAAGTCTGTAGTTCAATCTCTACAAGCAGCTGGGATTTCCAAATTCAAAAGACCTTGAATTTCTGAAATGCCACCTCTGCTTGCCAGCTGACTAATTCTTCCCTGAACTCATTTCTTCATTGTAATACTTCTGAGATGCAGTTAATAATCGACAAAACACAGTAGGGCTATGAGGCATGTTAACATCTCACTAGAAATGATTAGTCAACATATAGTCTTCTTCCTAACGTACACGAGGCAATGATTTTTAGCAAAGATTTCACCTAGTTTTCCAGTGTTAAGTATCAGTTTCCTCATCGCATGCTATCTATCCTCAGGCCTCATACTTTCAGATTTTGTTGGAGCAGTACCCCACTTCAAGATAACAATTTCTATATTAAGGTAAATAACATAAGCTCCTTCAACTCATTCCCAAGCCATCAATGGCTTAATAAAATTTGATATCTGTCATTAGTGCCTGATAACATAACAAAATTATTTTTTCCTCTACAGTCCATTTATCTTTTTTGGTCAGAAATAACCAAAATAGCTTGGAATATGGTAAATGCTCAGAAAACTAACTGTACCTATTAGCATTGTTATTGCTAATATTATACCTAAAGAGAGGTGTAAAACCAAATAGATAGAAACCATTCAGTTAGCAATAAGCAAAGCAGTACTAAAGACAGTATTTGATCAGAGATTTGGCTTATCAGTTTGCTAGGGCTGCTATAAGGTCCACATTGTGGATGGCTTAAACAATAAAAAGATATTGTTTCGGTTCTGGAGGGTAGACTTCCAAAATCAAGGTGTCAGCAAGGTTGGTTCCTTCTAATGACTGTGAGGAAGAATCTGTTCCATGTCTCTCTACCAGCTTCCAGTATTTTGCTTGACATCTTCGGCATTTTCTGACTTGAAAGAGCATCACTCCTGTCTCTGCCTTCATCTTCACGTGGTGTTCCTTTTGTGTGTGGGTCTTTCTTCAAATTTCCCCTTTTTAAAAGGACACCAGTCCTATTGGATTATTGCCAATCCTAATGACCTCATTTTAGCTTGATTACCTCTGTGAAGATCCTATCTCCAAATAAGGTCACATTCTGAAATACTGAAGGTTAAGATTTCAACATGTGAATTTGAAGGAGACACAATTCCACCCATAACACATAATAAGCCATTAATAAGTAATATTTCCATTGAAAATCTTAAGTTACATATTTACATAGTGACTAATGGTTCTCATCAGTATCTTCAGGAACAAAATCTGGATATTTATATTAGAAATCAAATATGCACCCTTTACTCTTTACTGGACATAATTATGCTTAAGTTAATGCATCCTAAACTACTGTAATGCAGTGATCTCAAGAAATCTTTCTGTTGCTTCCTATGTCCTTGAGCTTACGATACCCTATTATCTTCTCTGTATTGTAATTAATTATTAGCTATGACAGAACAAGAAAAATCAGGTAGGCAGAATATACCCTTAAAAAAGTTGTCTGAAAGAAGATTACTTTTCTGTGTTATAACCATGTAAAAACTATGGTAACATCTAAAGTCTTCTATTGCAAAATTGTTTCACTTTGTTAATAAAGGAATCTTATTATGCTTAAACAAATATGAAAAGATTGAGAATGAGGAAAATCATTGAGGCATTCATTTAATTAAAATCAATATCTTCATCATTTTCAGTGTATTGATATTTTATATTGTTATTTACTTGAGTGAGGTGAAACTTGCATATCATTTATGATATGCTGGACTATAAACCTATAGCTATACTAAGGAGAAAGTAATGCATGTTTTAGGTCAGATATATGGCCAAATAAACTGTTATTGCAATCAGATTGTTCTACTGAAACTACAGAAATACTCACGTACAGAAATAATAGTTGTCAGTAAAATGTTGGAAGATATGGATTTGTTTGCTCTTGCTCTACACTACATGCTTGCTTTTTTACTCTGACTAAAGTGTCATGGGGAAGGAAAGCAGGTTTGGATTGAGGCCAAATATCTGAGAAGTAAACATTTAGCACAACCTCCCTTTTGCCCAGCTTTTTGTTCTTTTCATCTTGTGATCATCTCCCTTACCCAGAATACAGTTACTGAATATTGTCGTCTTGCTTCTGGCTGGAACTTGTCTTTCTATTTCCAGTCTTTAAAAGAGAGGCTGACACATTATAATTACTAAGGAAGTATATTTGACTGGATACATGAATGAATGAATGAATGAATGAATGAATGAATGAAGGAGTAAATTGTATGTCAAAATCCTACTTGTAGCTCAACCAGCATTGCCTTCCTAATCTTGAAAATCCAAAATTAATCTCTCTTTTCTTATTTGTTACAACTTTCCGTGTTCTCAGTTCATCTACTTACAAAAATGTAAAACTGTAATTGTAATAGTAAACATTACAAACATTGCAAAATTATTTGCTTTTAATTTAATTTGCTATTTTATTTGCTTTTAATTTAATTTGCTATTTTGTAGCATTTCACCCATTGTAGTAAGAAAACAATAGACTGTAACCAGATCAATTTTTTGGTTAGCTTTCTAGGCAACAAAGCTAGTCCTGGGAAGAATGGCTAGGTACATAGCAGACACACAATATATAAATGTATTAACTAACTGATGAGAATTCAAACACTGCAATGTATCTTAAATATGAAAGTCTGAATTTTGTTATGTTTCATTGGAACAGAGATTTTTGCCTCATCCTTTAAACAAACAGGATCCTACTCAATATTTCCAGATAGTCTCATCTAAGTGGTTCATGTTGTTGAGGTTAAGTTTTGATCAAAGAAGATGAGATCGGTGAGAAGTATTTCCCCATTACAGACATCAATAGTGGACCATTTCCTGCCAGCTTAGGAAAATAGAGTAACAGGATGTTGTGTGGCAATGTGACAGAACAGATTTTTTACAGGAAAAGGGAGCTTGAAAGTTAAGTCAAAATCTGGCTTTAGAATATAGACACAAATTATTATTAGTCACATTTATGTTGGCCTTTGGGAGTTCAAATTTCTTATTACCAAAGAATATTTAAATGAAATTTTGTAGCCACATATATAAAAACCATTTAGTCTGTAGTCCTGGACTAAATTTCATTGACCCAAAATATTTCAAAACGTCCTTCTGCCAAATATTCTAATAGGCATCTATCTATCTATCTTATGAAAATCCTAAGGCAGGACTCTGTACTACATTAAGCTAGGGCTCTATTTCCCACAAGTGGCAAAGACATAAGTTCACATTCTCTTTATACAGACATCTAGATTAGAGCCTCTTGATGAAACTTGCTCCAAACCATGATTACTTGGGCCTTTCCTGTATAGAGTTCCACAGCATATTAGAGACCAAAAAAGCAATAAGGAAAATACATGTAAAATTTGACAAATTGTTGACATTATAAAGAACATTTTCAAGATGTTAGACAAAGTTCCTACTATTTAGAGACTCACGGTCTGAGTGGCATAGTACTTAAAACTAACATTAGAATTATAGAGGCATCAAATTTAGAATGTGAAAATAAATGATTACCAACGTGAATGATGAATACAATTCTCCAAGTTGATGAATCTAGCTTAAACCCTTGTTTTCCTGATTATCAGTCCAGTTTGCTGTCCATTTGTTTGAGAGTCCAAATTTTGTAATTGCCCACTATCAGAGGAACTCTAATAAGCATAAGGAAAACTCCATCAATTTTCTTATTAGACAGTGCATGGGTAGAATTCCAGCATCTCCAGTTACTCTGTGAGCTTAGAAAGTACAATTTTCCATTCTGAACCTGGTTAATTGGGGTTTTAAAGTGTGTTATAAGCCATTATTATAATGCAACTCCTCAACACATGTATTAAGGCAGGAAGAGAAAAGAAACTGAGGAAGGATGGGGGTGGGAAACACATATTTTTCTATCTTACATTTTTGCTTACAGTTGGTTTTCTTCCAAAGCCATAACAACCCCCACAGAGAGGATTTTTGTTTGTTTCCTTTGTCTATTGAGTATGATATTAGCTACTGTATTGTCTTCTGTAACAGTCAAAAACCAAAAAGGGGAAAAACAATTTCAATTCAGAAGAAAATAAATGGAAGTATTTTAGATAAATACACTTTCAATTTTAAAAGGTCTCAATTGTATATTTGTTGTTATTATTGATATTTGTGTTTTGGTGAGGAGGTACATTGCAGTTGAGTAAGTTTGACAGTTATTTCACATGTATTATGTCTTAAAATCAGAATCTGCTGAGTTTTAGCAGATAGATTGGGCTCCTATAGGCCTATATTCTTTGAGTGGCATTATATCTATTTTATTTGTATTTAAAAACCTTTAACAGGGACATGTGCTCTTGATGTCTCCATAATCATCACCTGTATCTTACATCTGGATACTTCTTTTTTTTTTTTTTTACCTTGCCCATAGCCCCTGCAAAAATTGAAGTTCCCAGTCCCCAGGATAGGTATTACTGTTGTTTCCCTTTTCTCCAAGTAGAAAATATAGGAATAAAAAAGGAATAAACCTTAAAGGTAAGGAGGATGAAAAGAAGTCATTGAGATTATTTGTAGATAATTAAATAACTTCTAAAGTGTGAAACAAGGATAGAAATCTACTGAAAGTATAAAGCGTAATGAGAAAACAATCTCCATAAAACCATGGTCTGAAAAGGTAAAAAAAAAAAAAAAAAAAGAGCACCACCTTGCCCAGAAGGTCACTTGTGTAGTAGTTAGGATTGCCTTTGGCTGTACGTAAGTACCTAAATATAGTGCTTAACAAAACAGGTGTTTTTCCTTCTTGCAGAGTAAGAATTCCAGAGTCAGTTTGGGACTGATATACTGTTAAAGGAAGTCATCAGAATTGGCTCCTCTTTTCCAACTATGTTCCATCCTGTTCAGGTTTTCTTTTTATGATTACAAGATGGCTCTTCTGTATCCAAGCATCATATCCCATTCCAGAAATGAGCAAGGGGGTAGGCCAAGAAAAAAGATGCCTTGTGGCTTTTGAGCAAAATCATTTCAGGTTCTTTAGCCGCATCCAGTAGATCTCTGTTTGCATTCTATTGGACTGAACTACATTACACAGCCAAACCTAGCTGTAAGGTAATTTCAGAAAATTAGTACTTCTAACTGAACATCTTGGACAAGATTAGTGTTTTATTGCTAAAAAAGAAGAGAAGAAATTATTTTGACTAATCTGTTAATTAGGTAACAATTAAGCAGCACTTTCTACATGCCAAAAACTTCTCATATAACTCATTTAATACAACACTTCTCTGCAGTATGAATACCATTATATTTTCGTTTTGAATATAAGGAAACTGAAACACATAGATAATTAATAACATGCAAAAGATTACCTAGCTAAGAAGTGACAGAGCCAAGATCTGAACCTAAGTACTTTGATTCTGGACACCATGATAATGATGTGCTGTGTATATGACACATCTAAAAAGGCACAAGATTTAGAACTGCCGGACACAAAGAGGCTAGAAGTGATGCTATTGGCTGAACTCAAAGTCTGAATACTAAACTATACCACAGGATGACAAGCTTATTCCCCACCCATATTCTCTGCTCCTCTTCAGTCCATGTGACTCAAGAATAAAAGACAAAATACTTTTCTATAACTTTAGTGTCACTTATGACACTTCCAGCTTGGGCTAACAGAAAACCAGTATAAACTGTTGTAAAACATTAAGAAATTTTACTGGCTCATGTAACAGGAAGTCTTAAAGCAAAGCAGTTGCCAAGCCTAGTGTGACTGGAGTTCAGGTTTATTTGAATGCTATTCTCTTTGTTATGCACTGTTCTGGATGTTAACTCTGTTTTAGAGATCACTTTTCTCACTGTTCAAAATAGATGACAGAAGCAAGGGATGCAATATTTTTCCTTGTCTATATTCAGAAGAGAGACAAACGGGCTCCCCATACTTCTCTCCTAAGAACAAAAGCCTCCAGCAACTCTTCCCATACTTCTCTTCTTTCCCCAAAGACTCCAGCAACTCTTTCCTTGTCCAGAATTGGGTCCCTTGCCCATTCCTAAAACAATCACTAACAAGGGGGATGAGATCATATTATAAGATTAGAATTAATTAAAGATCACTATGAGAGTGGAAATGAGGCAAGTTTATTTGAATCACAAGAGCTGTGTGGAGGAGAGATAGGATGTGAATAAAACCAGGTTCCTCTTAATAAATAAATACATTTTAAAAACCCAGGCTCATTTTAAGACCTTTACAGGATAGATGACTGGTGGGTTGAAATTTATAATATTCAATAGTATACAAATAATACTATATATGATACTAATATTAATAATATATAAATATATGCATACTAACATACTATACTATATATACCAATAATAGTATATAAACTGTATATAAATAATACAATATAAATAAAAACAATATGGGAAGCCCAGGTGGTGCGGTCAATAAGCATCAGCCTTCAGCTTCAGTTGTGATCCCAGGGTCCTGGGGTTGAGTCTGCATCAGGCTCTTGCTCAGCAGAAAGTCTGCTTCTCCTTCTCCCTCTGCCCCTCCCCCACTCAAGCTCATACCCTCTCTCTCAGATAAATAAATAAAATCTAGAAAGAAAGAAAGTGTAAAATTCCAGAAGAGCAAGTTAATGAGAAAATTACAAAAGCATCAGCCAAGTAAGGATTAGGTAAAATTCAAAGTTTTTTAAACTAATATCACATTTCCAACCTGTAGTACTTAATACTAGAAGACAAGAATGATGCATTCTTGAATTTAACCAGGGAAAACATGATTTTTAAACTTAGAATTATATTCCCAGCTAAACTATCAACCAAGGATCAGAGCAAAAGAAATACATTTTCAATACATGGAGATTCAGAAGTTTTTTTTTTTTTTCATTTGTACACATTCCAAGAAAGTTATTTGAGAATATACTTCAAAAAAATAAGAGTGAAAAAGAAAAGAGAAAAATTATGAGATACAAAAAATAGGTATACCTGAAAGTGGGATTGCAGATGGGACTGGAAATACAAGGATTGGTGCAAAGTCTATAAAAGAATCAATGTTATCCATAATTTTTCTCCCATACCAACTGCCAGTTATCAACTTCTCCATCCTTGGCTAAAGGCTGAGACTTATTCTTTAGCATAAACCTAGAGATATTCTGTATTTTATATTCAGTGATAATAACTGAAGATGGGAATCTTGTACTGAAAGGAGAGATTGAATAGAAGTCTCTACACTAAATCGTGAGGTAGTGAAGCTCCTTCACTGGCTGTGTCCTTATGAGGCCGAGTATTCAGGATTTCTCTCTGGGGAATGTGTCGAAACCAAGAGAACAGTGTATGAATAGGCACCTCTGGCAGGAAAGTCCTTGTCCTATCTCCCAAAGCCTGCAACCTGACAAGTGCTTCTCAAACTAGATTCTGTCCATACACACAAACTTCCAATTAGGTGTTTAGTGTTTAGGTCATATTAGAAACAGAAAATCAAAGATATCAAAAAGTATGGAAAAATTCCAACATGAAAAACAGATATAAAATTATATAGGAAAAAAATAAAGAAGCACTAAGGAAACAAAATTCTCAGAGAACTGAAGAGAACTTATAATTACTGGACTCAGAGACATGGAAAAGAGGGAATAAACATAGAATACTGAAAAAGAACTCTTTGAAAATAAAAACAATAAGTCAAATAAATTAAAACATGATCACATACATAAAAATTGCAGTGAATATTTGAAGGACAAAGCCAAAAATATTTTCCAGAAGGTAACAAAAATGGTGACAGTAAGGAAAGGAAAACGTAAGAAAATGGTAGTATCCACTCAAGAAGGACCAAGATAATAAAAATTCCAGGGAAAGAAAGAAAACAAAGAAGTTTCTCAGAACTGATGGCACACGTTTCTCGACTGAAACCATTCAGCAAGTAAATGGGAAGGTCAGTGAATGGGGAGACAGTGCAACGTATTTTCACATTATGAAATTTCAGAAGATTGAGGGTAAAGAGAATATCCTGAAAGTTTCTTGGATGGGAGTAGAGGAATGAAGCAGGCTATATCCAGATGTCAGGGAAATGATACAGAAAGAGTCATCTTTGAATGGCACTGGAAGATAGAATTCAATGAAACGCTGGTTTAAAAATTGAAGGAGTCCCTTTTTGTATCCCCCCCAACAACAATTTGGCCTCCATTCATAGAAAAAGTGATTTTGTGGGAGCCAGGACTCTATGCCAAAGAATCTGGGAGACGTCTCATCCAAAGCTGCATTGTGCAATAGTCAAATCTTGGTCCTGGTTATGAGCACAATAGTGGCCCAGGAACCGGCCCCTGGCCCTTTGCCTGCAGTCCAGTAGCCCTGGAAAGCACTGACTTGGACAATCATCAGTAGAGAAGAAGGTCTTTATGGAAGTCCAGGAATCCAGCAGAGAAGTTTGAGCACACTATTGGAACAACAACAACAAAAATCAGAGACTGGGGATGACTGGGTGGCTCAGTCAGTTAAGTGTCTGCCTTCAGCTCAGGTCATCATCCCAGGGTCCTGGGATCCAGTACAACATCTGGCTCCTTGCTCAGCGGGGAGCCTGCTTCTCCCTCTGCCTGCCACTCCCCCTGCTTGTGCATTTTCTCTCTCTCTCTGACAAATAAATAAAATCTTTAGAAAAAAAAAAAAAATCAGAGACTGAACAAGATGAAGGTGGTACGAAAAAGCTTGAATTTATCCCAAAGTGGCACAGCTAGTGCCACGAGAGCCCTTCTCAGCCTATGATCCTCATGTGGAGGAAAGTAAGAATGTATGAGTGCCTGGCTTTCCCAACTGCATGGGATGCTGCCAGAGGCCCATTTCTCTCTCATCCCATCCAGAGTACTGCATCATGAATTGCATGGCTGGGGTTGGTGAGCAGCAAGGAGAGCAACAGCAAAGGCTTGGAATATGTCAAAGGAAAACCAATCCTACTAACCACATTATGGACTCCATCAGGAGGCCCACCCCCTAGCTGTTGAGATGCCCAAACTCTCAACCCCCACAACAGGACCATGGAAATCAACAGCACTCTGTGGGCTGCACTCACACACCTCCATGGGCAGCTCTTTTTACATGCCCCTAACCGTAGTAAAAGTGAGCTTTGGCAGATAACTAGTGAGCATGCACAGAAAGCTGGACTGTTTCTTTGGGCCAGGAAGAGACAAAAAATGAACATTTAGCATCACCTTTGAGGTGAAAGGGTGGCGCTCAGCTATAGGCCCAGGGTACAGCAGGAACAAAAGAAAGCATACAAGCTAAAGACTGCCACAAAACTTAAGAAACAATATAGATGAACATAGGGGGAAGAAAGAGAGAGAGGCAAACCATAAAGCAAACACTCTTAACTACAGAAAAGAAACTGAGGGTTGCTGGAGGGGAGATGAGTAGGGGATGAGCTAAATAGGTTATGGGTATTAAGGAGGGCATTTGTTGGGATGAGCACCGGGTGTTGTATGTAAGTGATGAATCACTAAATTCTACTCCTGAAATTAATATTACACTGTATGTTAACCAACTAGAATTTAAATAAAAACTTGAAACAAAGAGGGGTGACTGAGTGGCTCAGAGTTAAGCCTCTCTCTTGGGCTAAGATCATGATCCTAGAGTCCCGGGATCGAGCTCCCCCATCCAGCTACTAAGTTGCTCCGCAGAGAGCCTACTTCTCCATCTCCCTCTGCCTGCTGCTTCCCCTGCTTGTGTGGGCACTCTCTCTCTCTCTGTTAAATAAACAAACAAATAAATAAATAAAACTTGAAACCAACCAACAACAAAAAAGAATCTGCCACAAGAGGGAGCAAGAAGTGTGGAGCAATGTGTATCCACAGAAAATCTGAGAAATCCCCAGAATCCCTAGTAGGGCTGAAGGAAGATAATTCTTTTCCAAAATTATTCAGTAAAGAATGGAGGAGGTGACTGCTACTTAAATGCAAAGATAGCAGTGCAAGATTTCAAGGAACACAGAAAGTCATTTCAAGGAACACAAAAGGATCACAATAATCTTCCATTAATCAACCCATAGACATGAAGATCTGCAATTTACCCAACAAGGAATTCAAAATAGCTGTTTTAAGAAAGCTCAGCAAGCTACAGGAAAACATAGGAAGGCTATTCAATGAAATCAGAAAAACGATGTGCAAACAAAATGAGAAGTTTAAAAAACAAACAAACAAACAAACAGAAATCATTAAAAAAAATTCTGAGGAGAAAGGTGCAATAAATGAAATTGAAAAATGCAACAGAGAGCCAAAATCAGAATGGATCAAGCAGAAGAAAGAAACTGAAATTGAAGACAAAACCTTTTAAATGATCTACTCAGAGACAACAAAGAAAAAATAATTAAAAAGAATGAAGAGGGGTGCCTGGGTGGTTCAGTGGGTTAAAGCCTCTGCTTTCGACTCAGGTCATGATCCCAGGGTCCTGGGATCTATCTAACCTGTGTTGGGATTTCTGCTCAGGGGGGAGCCTGCTTCCTTTCCTCTCTCTCTGCCTCTCTGCCTACTTGTGATCTCTGTGTCAAATAAATAAATAAAATCTTTAAAAAAAAAAAAAAAAGAGTGAAGAAAGTTTATGTGATCTACGGAATACCATTGAGTGAGCCAATCTGAGAATTACTGGAGTTCAAGAAGAGAGGAGGATGGGGACGGAAAACTTATTTTCAAAAATAATGGCTGGTTGTTTTCTTCATTAGCACATACATAAAAACTGGAAGGATACAGAGAAGATTAGCTATGGTGACTGCCTGCACAAGGATGACGTGCAAATTCAAGACATTCCATATTTTAAAAAGTAATGATGGCTCAAAAGTTTCATATCTGGAGAGAGATTTGGCTATCCATGTTCATGAAACTCATGGGTACCCTAATTCAATTCAGTAAACTATTCTCCAAGACACATTATAAAAGCTGTCAAAAATCAAAGACAAAGAATCTTACAAGCACGAAGAGTAAAGAAACTTATCACTTACAATGGAACCCCCATAAGGCTATCAGCAGTTTTCTCAGCAGAAACCTTATAGGCCAGGAGAGAGTGGGATACTCTATGGATGAAAGTTGTCCTTTAGAAATGAATGAGAGAGATGTTCTCAGGCAGACAAAAGCTGAGGGAGTTCATCACCTTCTGACTTACAAGAAATTCTTAAAGGAGTTCTTAAAGTTGCAATGAAAAGGGAAAAATCAGTAACATGAAAACATGCAATACACTGGAAAGGTAAATATGTAGTCAATTTCAGAATATTATAACATTGTACATGGTACTGTGCTAGCCACTTAATCCTAGCAAAAAATTTAATTTAAGGGATACAAGTATTAAATACAGCAATAGCTATAATAACTTATTAGTGAATATATAATATAAAAAGAGGTAAATTGTGAATTTAAAAAAATTAAATGAGTAAAAAAGTAAAATTTCTTATGTAACTGAAGTTAAGTTGCTGTTAGCTTAAAATAGACTGTTATATATACATAAGATGTTTAAGGTAAGCCTCATGACAATTACAGGACAAAAACCTACAGTAAATACACAAAGATGAAAAGAAGGGAATCAAAGCATTTACCATTATGGAAAACCACCAATTCATAAACAAAAGCAGCAAAAGAGGATGAAAGGAAAAAGGAGACTAAAAAAAACAAAAAAAAAAAAACCCAGAAAACAATTAATATTATGGAATAATTAAGTCCTTACTCATCAATAATTATGCAAAATAAAAATGAATTAAATTCTTTAATCAAAAGACAAAACAGTGGAATGGAAAAAATAAACAATAACAAAAAACAAGAACAAACTATATGCTTCCTACAAGAGACTCACTTCGGTTTTAAGGACACACATAGGTTCAAAGTGAAGAAACAGAAAAATATATTTCATGCAAAAAGAAACCAAAAGAGAGCAGGAATAGCTGCATTGGTATTAAAATAGGCCTTAAGTGACAAGCGGTAAAGATACAAAGAAGGTCATTAAATAAAATAAAGTTCATCAAGAGGATATAACAATCCTAAATATACATACCCCAACATTGTAGGATCTAAATATATCAAACAAATACCAACAGGTTTGAAGGGAAAAACAGACAACAATACAATAATAGTAAGGGTTATCAATATCACACTTTCAACAAAGGATCAATTATCCACACAGAAAATCAGTAAGAAAGTATTGCACCTGAACTCTGCATTAGCCCAAATGAACCCAACCAAAATATTTCATCCAACAACAGCAGAACACATATCCTTCTCAAGTACACAAAAGTTCCTCCAGGATAGAACATATGCTAGGTCACAAAACAAGTCTTAGCAAATTTAAGAAGACTAAAATAATATCATTAGGTCAGAAATACCTCTTCGTGATAGTATGAATATAGAAAACAATAACAAGAAAATGGAAAAAATCTATAATGATGTGGAATTAACACATTCCTGAATAACCAATAGAAAATCAAAGAAATCAAAAGAGAAATTAAAAAATATCTTGAAACAAATGAAAATGGAAACTCAGCATACCAAACCTTACGGAATGCAGCAAAAGCAGTTCTATAAAGGAAGTTTATAATGATATAAATGACTATATGAAGCTAAGAGTTGGTTTTTTAAAAAGATCATGAAAATTGACAAACCTTAGGTAGACTAAGAACAAAAAAGAAGACTCAAGTAAATAAAATCAGAAAAGATGCAGCATTACAATGGATGCTGCAGAAGTTCAAAAAAGTCCCAAGACACTACTTTGAAGAATTGGATGCTAACAAATTGGATAACCTAGAAGAAATGGATAAATTCCTAGAAACATACAATCTATGACTGAATAAGAAAGAAACTGAAAATATGAAAAAAACTAAATTTTAGGAAGAAGATTGAATTAACAATCAAAAACCTCCAACAAAGGAAAGCACAGGACCAGATGGTTTCACTGGTGAATTCTGCCAAACATTAACACCATCCTTTCTTGAACTCTTCCAAAAAACTGAAGAGGAGGCTACACTCTCGAACTCATTTTGTCAGGCCAGGATTACTCTGATATGAAAGGCAGAAAAGAACACTACGAGAAAAAAAAAGTGCAAACCAATATTCTTGATAAATAGAGATACAAAAATTCTCAACAATATATTAGCAACTTAATTCAACAGCATGTTAAAAGAATCATATACCATGATCAAGTATGATTTATTCTTAGTATTCAAAGATGGTTCAACATACACAAATAATGTGACTCACTACACTAATAGAATGAAAGATAAAAATCACATGATTATCTTAATAGATGCAGAAAGAACATCTGACAAAATTAATCATCGCTTCATGGTCAAAGCTCACAAAAATTTGTATCTAGAAGGAATGTTCCTCAACATAAGTAAAGTCATATATGACAAGCCCACAGCTAACATCATACCTTGATGAAAAGCTGAATGCTTTCCCTCTAAGATCAGGAGTAAGACAAGGGCACCCACTTTTACCACTCTTATTCAACATAAAGCTGATATCCTAGCTGGAGCAATTAGTCAAGAAAATGAAATGAAAGACCTCCAAATCAGAAAGAAAGAAGTAAAAAAGTATTTGCAGAAGATATGATCTAATACATATGGAAAAGTCTAAAGGCACCACTAAAAACTGCTAGAACTATTATAAATATTCAATAAAGTTGCAGGTCATATAATCAACATATAAAAATCAGTTGCATTTTTATACACTAACAGTAAACTACCTGAAAAAATAAGAAAACAATCCCATTTACAATAGCATAAAAATACTTGGGAATAAATTTAGCCAAGGAGATAAAATATCTGTACATTTAGGTTTTTCATTTTTATGTATTTATTTTAGAGAGCAAGAGAGCATCAGTGGGGGGAGGAGCAGAGGAAGAGGGACAAACAGAGTCAGTACTCAGTGTGGAGCCCGACACAGGGTTTGAGCCCACAACTCTGAGATCATAACCTGAACCAAAATGAAGAGTTGGGTGCTTAACCAACTGAGCCACCCAGGCATCCCAAAATAGCTGTACATTTAAAATTACAAGATATTAATGAAAGAAATTAAAGAAGACACAAATGTTGGAGCTAATGTAGAGCATGAAATCATCCATAATACCTGGCCTGCCAAAATGTAACATGGAGGAGGTTGGGGGTGAGGAACGTTTTGGAGAATGGCATAGGCCTTTGGAATGAGAGGCCTAAATGACCACTCTACTGTAGGAATGCCTCAGGGCATCCCATGTTCATGAATTGGCGCAATTAATATTTTTTTAATGTCCATACTATCCAAAGTCATAAATTCAGTGTAATCTCTATCAAAATTCCAATGGCATTTTTAAAGAAATATCAAAAACAATCCTAAAATTCATAAGGGAACCACAAAAAGACCCCAAATAGCCAAAACAATTCTGAGAAAGAAGACCAAAGCTGTAAGCCACGGACTTCCTCATTTCAAAATAAATTACAAAGCTATAGCAAAAAAGAACCAACCAAACAAACAAACAAAAACTCCATGTGGTACTGACATAAAAACAGACATATAGACCAATGAAGCTGAATAAAGAGCCCTGAAACTATTCCCTTACATATATAGTCAACTAATATTTGATAAGAAAGTCAAGATTATTCAATAGGGAATGGGTAGTCTCTTTCATAAATGGTAATGGGAAAACTGGACAATCACATTCAAAAGAATGAAATTGGAGTCCTACCTACCTATTCACAAAAATTATTTTGAAATGGATTATAGATCTCAAAATGAGCCTGAAAACAAAACAAAACAAAAAAAAAGCACTAAGAGAAAAAATAGGAAAAATCCTCCTTGAAACTGGTCCTCCAGACAATTTTTTGACATCAAAAGCACAGGCAACAAAAGCAAAAATAAACAAGCTGAGACTATATCAAGCTAAAAAGCTTTCTTCACAGCAAAAGAAACAATGAACAAAATGAAAAGCTAACTTATGGAATGTGAGAAAATATTTGCAAATCGTCTATCTAATAAAGGGTTAATTATCCATCATGTAAAAAGAACTCATATAACTCAATAGCAAAGAACCAAACAATCCAATTAAAAAATGTGCAGTGGACCTGAACCACCATTTTCCTGAAGAAGATGCACAAATCATCAACAAGTGCTTGGAAAGATTCTCAACAATCACTAATTATCAAGGAAATGTAAATCAAAACCATCATCTCACGCGTTGGTGAAGATCTAAAGAAAAGGGCATCCTTTTGCACTGTCAATAGGACTAATAATCAGTACAACCACAATGGAAAACACTACGGAGGTTCCTCAAAAAATTAAAAGTAGAACTACCATTTGGGTGCACCTGTGCGGCCCAGTGAAGCATCCACCTTTGGCTCAGGTCATGATCCCAGAGTCCTAGCATTGAGACCAGCATCAGACTCCCTGCTGAGCAGGGAGTCTGCTTCTTCCCTTGCCTCTCACCCCACTCTCCGGCTCTCTTTCACTCTCTCTCTCTTTCAAATAAATAAATAAAATCTTTTTTTAAAAAAAAAGGAACTACCATCAGGGATCCAACAGTCCTACTTCTGGGTATATTCTCAAAGGAAATAAAATTAGGATCTCAGCGTCCAGTACAGCATTATTCACAATAACCAATATATTTAAAAAATGGATAAAAAGATGGAGTATATGTCTATAAAGAATGGAATATTATTCAGCCATGAGGGAAAAAAAGGAAATCTTATCATTTGTGACAACATGGGTGAAGGTATATGTTAGGTGAAATAAATTAGTTAAAGACAAATACTAAATTATATCACATATTATTTATGTGCGGAATTTTTAAAAGCTGAAGTCATAGATCCCAGAGAGTAGAATGGTGTTTGCCAAGAGTTGGAGGAGGGGGAAATGGGAAGATGTTGGTTAAAGAGTACAAATTTCCATTTATAAGATAAATAATTTCTGGGACACTTGGGTGGCTCAGTTGGCTGAGTGTCTGCCTGCTGCTCAGGTTATGATCCCAGGGTCCTGAGATGGAGCCCAGGGTTCTGGGTATTGGGATTCCTGCTCAGTGAGGAGTCCCCTTCTCTGCCCCCCTCTTTGCCATTCCCCCTGGTTTCTCTCATTCTTGCTCTCTCTGAAATAAGTAAATAAAATCTTAAAAAAATAAAATGAATAAGTTCTGGGGATTTAATGTACAGCATGGTAACTATAGTTACCAATACTATATTATGCACCTGAAAGTTGCTAAGACAGTAGATCTTAAATATTCACACCACAGGCAGAAAAAAGATAATTATGTGAGGTGATGTGAGGTGAGGTGTGGTTATCATTTTGCAAAATACAAGTGCATCAAATCATCACGTGGTACTCCTTAAGCTTATATTATGATATAGAACTATATCTCAATAAAACTGGAAAAAAATGTAAGGAAAACAAGAAAAACAGTTCAGGAAAACTAATTTACACTCTAGAATTCTATACCCTCATAAGCCATTTATCATGTATTAGGGCAAAATCAGGAGAATTTCAGTCTTGTGAAATCTCAAAAAAATTACCTTATATATACATTTTCCCAGGAAGCTCCATGAAATTGTACTCTAAAAGTACAAAACAAGGATGAATGGAAAGAGGAAAGGAAAGGAGAAAAAGGAATAAATAGTATTCAGGAAACCTAGAATCTAATATAGGGCAAAAGGGAATTCTCAGGATCATGAGGAAAAGAAAATTTTAGTCACAAAGAGCAATTAGTTGAGAATAGAACAGAAGGATGGAAGGGTCCAAGGACACCAGCATGGCAGGAAAAACAACCGACTTGATTATCTGATAATCTGATTATCGATTATTGGATGCAGTGATGCATTACTTGACGTAATAATGACTGTATTACACTGGCAAAGGATTTGGGGATGGATAGTGATATTTCATTGAAAACTGAGAAATGATGACGACATTAATTATGAACTCCAGGAAAGACAAAGAGATCAAAACAAAACATAATCGCCATACTCTATATAGATTAGCTGTTAATAAAAATATAAGCTTTTGATTTAAAAAAAGATTTGAAGAAAGTGTGTGTTGGAGGTATAAATCCATTACAATTTCATATTTTATTGTAGATAGTCAATATAATCAATAATAACTAAACTAATAAAATTATTTTATTTTATTTTATTTTTTTAAAGATTTCATTTATTTATTTTACAGAGAGAGATCACAAGTAGGCAGAGAGGCAGGCAGAGAGAGGAGGAAGCAGGCTCCCTGCTGAGCAGAGAGCCCGATGCGGGACTCGATCCCAGGACCCTGAGATCATGACCTGAGCCGAAGGCAGCGGCTCAACCCACTGAGCCACCCAGGCGCCCTAAACTAATAAAATTTTAAAACATACTATTTTATGTAGAAATATGAGTGGAACGTCATGGGGGCCTGGGTGATTAAGTCTGTTAGTGTCGGACTCTTGATTTCAGCTCAGGTCTTGATCTCAAGATCACTAGTTCAAGCCTGCATTGGGCTCCATGTTGGGTGTGGAGCCTACTTAAAAAAAAATGAGGTGAACATTGGGAAAATCACCTAAAAAGAATTGACAATGATTATTCCCCTGGGAGCGGGAATTGTCAGGATGTTGAGAGGGACAAGAAACTGCTAATTTTCATCATGAGCCTTAAAAATCTATTTGACCTTTAAATCTGTACATCTATCTGTTTAATAAATATAAAAATCATTTTAAAAGAGGTATATTAGTCATATAGTTTAATTTTCATTATAAAATATATTTTAAAAGTGATATAATCATACTTTTCAGTGTCTTTTAGATGATTTCATTATCAGTATGCCCTGGTATGTTTATTCATAATCATACAACTTCAGGTCACCCTAAATTCACTCATAATGCATTATTTTAATATACTCTTGCAAGGAGATAAAAGCAAAGATAAGTGATTTGATTAAGTCTATACACATAGCAAGTTTTCTCAAAAAGCTGTTTAATTTCTTCTTTTGCATTTAGGAATTTATGGCAAAAGTTATAGGTTGAAAAATAAAATCCACCACAGAAGTATAAACATTATTCATGCAAATTATAACAACATTCATAAAATTTACGTGCAAGGTAATCTGTTAGATGGTTATTCAAATGTGGTAAAGTAAAGTTGAAAGTAAAATCGAACATCTGGGGCCAGAATATATGTTAATCAGGACGGTTATAGATGTGCATGTCAATGGATTATCAAGTCCTTGAGGAATTCTGAATTTGAAAATACTAACTTTTTCCCCAAGAGTTACCTCTTATTGAAGTGAATGTCCAAAATCGGTAATTGATCTTTATCTTGATTATCTATGTTAAAATTGTGGATTTACCCACTTAAGATTCATAAGGGTTCTTTGCCATTTCAGGGTTGCCACAGTTAATTTTATGTGTTAGCTTCACTGGCTTTTGGGGTGCCCAGATATTTGGTCCAACATTCTAGGTGTGTCTGTGATGTTTTCAGATGTGGTTAACATTTTGAATAGGCAGAGGAGTAACGCAAATTGTCTTCCTCAATTCCACGAAAGACCTGATTAGAAAAAGGCAGGTAAGTAAGAAATCCCTCTCTGTGCATGACTGTTTCCCTGCTGAGCTATCAGCCTTCCCCTGCCTTCATACTCAGATTCAGATTGGATTTTACACCATCAGCCTCCTCCCGGTTCTTAGGCCTTCAGATTCAAACTAGATCTATCCCACTGTCTCTTCTTATGTCTTCAGTTTGTCAACTGCAGATCCTGGGACTTCTCAGCTTCTCTGACTGTGTAAGTTAATTCCCTATAATCTTTCTGTGTCTCCAAATATATATATATATACTGTTGGTTCTGTTTATCTGAAAAACCCAGACTAATACAGTGTTTTCTGGAGGAAAGTTGAAAATTCAGTTCAACTGCTACTTCTAAATATTCAAATGTTCAGTCAAGCAAACTGGAGTCATAGATGGTTAATTTTTGTCCTGGTTTATTTAGTCTTTCAGCTCGAATGTGACAGGAATCAACTAATGCTAATTTAGGACAAAAATAATTGAAAGAAGAAAATGTTGGGAGGAATTTATTTTAAGAAACCATAAGTATCTCAGTGATATCAGGGGCAGAAGTGCTTCTGCAGTCCCTGAATGGGCTGGGACAAGATGTGGGATTCCATTTCATATGTTTTATTCACTTTTCTCTCTACAGAAAAACTATCACTGCTACTCTGTTCAGATGGTGGCAACCATGCCATAATACCAGAGGTTTTACTTTTTCATTCAAGAGATCAGCCTATGTAAGGATGAAACTCTTGAAACTAACTCTAGATTTCTAAGGGAGGGATTTGGTCATAATTGAGTCAGGATCTCCCTTGCGGTCCAAGAATCTGCCAACAAGAGCACGCATGGAGTTATGCTGTACAAATATGGCCGCCGTCTCCTGTCCCTGTGGCTATGTGGATGGAGACTGAGAATGGCAGGAGTTCCCACATAAGACAGGTTAATTCTGAATTCACTTTTTCTTTCAATAATTATATTAGAACCTTCTATGTGTCCCGCACTGGGGAGGATATGATTCTGAAAAAGATGATTCTTGCCCTCACCAACCTTTCTATCTAGTTAGGTGTATTGGGACAGGTGTATTGGCTGGTGAGGACTGGATTTTATGTAACTAAATTGTCAATGTAATACATTGCAACAAGTGATATTATGCAGAAAGAAAAGGTGTTATGGTAGCAAAGGAGAAGAAGCATCTCATTGAGATTGGGAGATAAGTGATATCTTCCTGTGAAAAATGACATCTATACTAAGACAACAAAGGTGCATTAAGTGTTAGCTTAGCCAAATAGATGAAAGTGAGATATAATAGAAATGACTCTAATGTTTATGGAGACACAAAGATAATGTGGATGGATCCAAAACAAAGTGATATTGAAATGTTGATGGGTATCTTAGTTTGGATTTCCCAAAAATCAGATCCTAAGATAAGACAAAATTAGTCCTCTGTGTTGGCAGCGTTCTTAACAGTTTCTTCCAACAAGGATGGGCAACAGCACATTTTGCATGACAGGATTTGCATTCTCCCGGTGGAGCCCAGCAGAAAAACGGCACCTTTCCCTCAGTGGTTCCACTGGAACAGGAAAACATTCCAGGGCTGACTAATGGGAACAAATCGGGCCATTTAATCAATCACTGGAGACAAACACCTAGAATATACCAGTCAGGGATTGAGGACAGTCACATTTGTATCACATGACCAAATACCGGGTGAGGAAGAATAATTCTTTAAAAGATATCACAGCATTATTACCTGAAAAGGGAATGGATGTTAATCAGGCAAGATCTACAATGTCCCCTAAAATCTCAGGTTATACTCCTTTAATATTTATTTTATACTTGGAGATGTGAATGTATTATACAGACTTAGCAACAAAAAACTTTCTTTTCTTCTTCTTCTTCTTTTTTTTTTTTTTTTTTAAATAGACTTGATCCCATGACCGTCTTCTCTCAGAATAGTTCCTTGAATATAAAGGACGATTTGCAAAGAGTAAAAACTAAAATCATGCACACCTTGGTTTTCAGGACACCATAACAATTTGCACATAAAGAGAATAGTGATTCTTAACTCATAATGGTCCGCAGATGGCTTTTTCACAGACATATTTAGTATCTGGTGAATTCAATAGATTCACTCCTTAGAACGTATTTTTGTACATACAAACTTCTTTTGAGAGATTGACCGTCTACACGAGGCCCAAGTTAAAACCCTGATGTAGACTGACTGAATGTTTTCAAAGCCCTTGGCTCCTTTGCAAGTAAACAGATAGTCCTTTTCATAGTTATAATGTAGGAATGCCATTTAGATGAATTTGTTGATTTTTATTTTTAAACTGCTCAAATTATAAAGATATACAAATCCGAAACACTATTTTCATACTGCGTTCTTGTTCAATTCAGTGTCACAATCTTAAATCAAGGCAGATAAACTGTATTCAATTTCTGGTGAGGATACAAGGGCAAAAAATTAAGTCTTTCTGAAGCTTTTGAATATTGTTTACTCCCATAATAAAGGAGGCAGCTTGCTGCCTAATAAGATGTGGCCTGGGAGGTTGGTTTATCAATTTGTCGATCCCTTGGAGGAAAAAACACATTTTAAAAACAAATCCAAGAGTAAGACATACATGAATGCAATCCATTTACACTGAGAGCACATTTCTGTACTGTGCCAAATAAAGTAAGAATTTTTGTATAGAAATTTATTCTTCTACCTTGCCATCCTTAAATAATATGATGTTCAGGAATTATATATGTCTGTAGGAAGCACTTTAAGGTTTCTTTGCCTTTTCTATAAAGAGTGTTATTTGTAAAACAACCATAAATTTGTGAAAATGTTAACATGCCAGATTTGTAGGTTTGTCATATAATGCAATAAAATACAGGATATGAACAATTGTTCTTTTAAGATGAGTAGGTACCAAATGTTGCACGGAACAGACTAATACTAAAAAAAAAGTTGCTTATTTGAAATACAAATTTAACTGGACATCCTATTTTAATTTTTGAAATCTGGCGACCCTAGAAACCTGCAAACAATATTGTTTTTATTTACTTGTAAATAAACCTTTGATTTTGTATACTAAAGTAGTTTCGGTAATGACATCTCATTTTATTGTCAGATATATGTTTTTGGCTAAATGGACTATTAAGAGTATATACAATTGTATTTTCATTGAAGTTGTAATACAATACTTCAAGCTTTTTTACCATAAGCAGTGTCCACTCACCTCCCCTTTCACTCCCGAAGAACTTTATGAAGAAAGCCTGAGAAAGACTGAGGTAAATGTTTCTTAATTTCAGATTGGTTTCAGATCAATTCTTTTAGTATTTAAGGAAATGTTATTAAAAGTTGCATATTTTCTGCGTTTAAAGTAACTTACATATGTGATTCTTCAATGATTTGTCTTTGAAAGCCGAAAGTTTTCAAAATGAACCATTATGTAGAGATGAAATCAATGAGTCTAAAAAATGAATAATTCATTTTTAAGTAAATGAGAAATTATTTTTTGCTCTTACTTATACATTTTCACATTTACAGTTAAATAGTAATTTGCGGTACACAGGGTATTAGTTGTGAATTGTGGTTTTCAATATCACAGACACATTTGTTGCTGTGGTTTTGCAATATCATTCCCTGATGCTTTTCTCAATTGTGGTTTTCATAATCATTGTTTGATAGTCATGTAGCTGTGGTTTGGGCCTGCTATATCCATTTGGGCAGAGATAATTGCTTATAGGTTTTGCTGTCTTTTAATTTTATAGCCTTAGTGAGTTAAATCAGAAAAAGAAAAATTGAACTTTAAATATCATCAACAGTCTCATTAAAAATGATGAGAAAACACAAATTGTAATAGTACTCCCCAGTTTAATTCATTCATAATGGCTATAATTAATATATATTTATAAATTTATATAAACTATATTTCTAATAATGCAGTCTGGTTATTTTACCAGTCTTGCCTTGAATTCCCTGACTTTTGCTCCTTTCAGCTTTTAAACTGAATATTTAGCTGAGATTTATTTGTTTCTCTTTTGCTTTGCATATTTAACCATTTCAAATGCCAAAAGAAACACTAACTGTTATGATATTTTAATTCCAATGGGCATTCCTTTTGGCTGATATAAAAAGTCAGCCAGTTCTGTAAAAAAGATCTTTAAAAACCATAATGTATAATACATCCAATTCTAAGCACACCAATTTAATTGTAATGAATTGAAAATTAAGGAGGCAAAAATCTGTAGTTCTCTGTCTGCTTATTCATTCCACAACACAAACACATATAACCCTGCTTTTCATGGTACTTACGGCTTTAATTTGTTGGTTCTTCAGGGGAGGGACTTTGTCATTTAGTGCATTTTCCACTGCAAAGGACCTGTATTCTTACAACCCCATATGGTAATAGTACTAATGGTAATGGCATAAAATTCACAATTGGTCTTCAGCTCTGTGTTAAGATTCTCTCAGCCAAATCTTTCACAGGGCAACTCTTTACACCTTCCAGAAGATGTCCTGATGGGGTTATAAATGACACTGATTACAGTGCCTCCTGCACACTGAGCGGCCAGCATTATGCTCAGGCAGATCTCTGCTTAGGCTCTCTGCTGACCCCCAGACCCTTTCAGAGTATCAAGTTTGGTGGGGCTCATAGGAATGGCCAGTCGACCAGACAAAGGGGGGCAGAATTTTGGATCAGAATGGAGGATCTCACAACCTGGGGGGAAGGGTCAGCAGTATCTGGGGGATACGTGTCAACTGCAGTGGAGTTTATTAGTAAATACTGATTACATAAAGCGGCCAGTTCCACTGCCACTTGGATAGAAGCTTCTTCCAGCCCACCCGGGAGGATATATTTAATACTCAGTATATATGAAACTATGAGAAACTAAGCTAGCCTCATGCAAGCTTAACTTGGCCAAATAATAACTATGCAAATCACTTCAAAATTTGTTCTTTTGGCTTGCAGTTTCCAACATACTACACACAAAATAATTGAATAAGAATGAAACAAAACTTTAAAAGCTGAAGAACCATGAAATAGTTATTGGGTCTTACCTGCTTGGGAAATTATGGCAAGATCAAATCTTTTATTAGTCGCTGGCTGCTTCCCTGTGGCAGAAGAACTAAAAAGAATTAGAGGTCATGGGATGGGGAGGGACTTCAGAACTTCCACCGACTTCCTCAAGAAGTTAGTATTCTGATTAGAGACGGTTCATTTCCCACCTAGGGCTAATCACCTAGTTCATGGTCCTCCTTTTTGATATGAGGAAAAAATATCTGCCTGTTTCCAAATTCGGAATTTTTACAATCTAGAAATGAAAACTCGAGGTGAGAGAGAGCACTTTGAGGACACCGCTCAGCATCCCATCCGTGCGGGCTAAGTGGGGGATGGTCCACATCCGCAGCGGTCTCCTGGGAACCTTGAGAGCATTGAAATGGTCTCTAGAGAGCCCGGGCAGATGAGAGGGCTTAACTGGCCCCAAGACACACAGTTGGCATTTGTGATCAGCTGCCTCACGCCGAGGATTTTGCCAGGGGCCTAACCTTCCTGCCAAGAAGCTGGAAGGGCGGGGGTGGAGGCTAGGGGAGGGGGCGGCATAACTGGAAGCACAAAGTTTACGAAGAGACTGGGATTTCTTTGTGCCCCGCTGGACGGGCGAGGCGAGGGGAGAGTTGGGGTCCATCAGAGGGGGCTGTGGGAAGAAGTTGCCTGGAGGGGTGCTCTGGCAGATGCCCAGAGCTGACGCGGTGACAACTGCAGAAGGTGGCCCCCCTCCAAAGCCTCCCCACGCCTCTTGCCCCCCCAACCTCCCACCGCGCTCCCGTGCACCCCACCCGACCGAGGCCGGGGCCCTCTTTTGCATCCGGACTGGCTTTGGATGCAGCCAATCCTCCTTTCGCTGATGGAATAGTCTCCCCTCCCCGCAGCCCCGGCGCGCCCCTCCCTCCCGCGCCTCGCCACCTCCCGCGGCAGAGAGCGAGCTGCGCGGCCCGGAGCGGCGGCGGCGGCGGCGGCGGCGCTCGAGTCTCTGCCCCGCACGCGGGGGAGAGGGGAGAGCGAGCGCGCTCCTCCTCCCGCGCCTTCCGCCCCCTCTCGCCCCCTCTCTCCTCTGCTCGCTCTCCCTTCTCTCCCTCCTTCTCTTCCTTCTTTGCGTGTTCCCCTTTTCTCTCTCCTCATCCATTCGTTTGTAAATTCTGTTCTCCCCCCTCCATCGCTCTTCTACTCTCCCCCTCCCCTCCCCACTGTCACACTCTCTCTGCCCCCCTCTGTCTTCTCATTTGCCTGCTCATCTCCAAACGTGGCTCCGCGGCTCCCGGAGGAGCCCAGCGCCCGGATCCCGCGCGTCCGGAGCCCCTGGAGTCCGGCCCGCGGCGGCCCGAGCCTGGCCAGCGGCGGCGGCGGGAGCGGCGGGAGCCGAGGGAGCGGCAGCCCGGACCGCGGGCACCGCGGGAGCCCCAGTGGCAGCGGCCGTCGCCGAGATGTCCCGGCGAAAGCAGAGCAAACCTCGGCAGATCAAACGTAAGTTTGCACGCTGGGCCGGCAGTTGCTGGGATTATTTCTGGGGAGGGGGGCGCGCGGGGCGGGAAAGGGAGGGGGGCTCGGGGAAATCCGCTCCCCGTGCCCCGGATTTGTCAAACTTTGCCTGAGCAGCGGAGGGGACAACTAGTCAGGCACAGACAGACAGACGCCCCGCGCGCCGGGCGAGAAAGACGCCGCGACCGACAGCCTACTCTGGCTCGCCCGAGTCTTCGCGCTCCAGGCTTTCTTTTTAATCCCGAACCCCCGCGCCCAGTGAGTCGCGCTGGCGCTATCGTCCAGCCTGCCGGGGCAGCCCCGCTCATTTAGGAGACTCAGCTTAGGGTGGTGGTTGTCATTGTTGTTGCAACTGGCGTCGTGCTACTCTCGGGGACCACACTTTCAGCAAGCAGGGTGAGAACTTAGTTCTCCGAAAAGCTGGGTGGACCTCGGGGCGCGGGAGGCACCGTCCCTGGGCGGTGGAAAATCAGTGTCTGGGTCCGGGTCCAGGGCGGTGCCCGAGCCACGCCAGACCCGAAGCGAAACAAAAAGTAGGTGTAAAAGTTTGCGCCTCTGCAGTCGGGCGGCCGTCCGCCTCCGCCCCGAGGGCGCGGGGCTGACGGCGGCCGGGGCTGGGCCGGGGGCGCCGGGCCCCGTCCCGTTCGCGTGGCCGGGACGCTCAGCCGAGCGGGGATTCGCTTTACCTCCCTCCCCGGAGGCGCGCGGAGTCCTCGCTGGGAGGGGCCGCCCGTCACTTCCCAGCGCGGAAGCTGTGAGTTCAAGGCAGCCGGTGCGCCGCGGAGAGCGTGACCCGGAGCCCCCCAGCGCCCGAGGGTCGGGGTGGCGCTTAGAGGACGCCGCGGGGTCCGAGGTACCTGCCTGAAACACACACTGGCAGAACTCAACTCGGTCAACTTTTCTTGTCTTGGGGAAAATTCCTCCAATGGTGTTTTGTCTCCCTGCGACACTTCTTCAACGCTTTGGCCGAAAACGAGACTCAGCCTTATTAGTTTATTTGTATTTTTATTTTTTCGCTAGGGTTGTGGTGTGTCCATTTCTTCGTGCTGTTAAAAGTCCGGCAACTAGTTTCAAACTGACTGTAGTGTAATTTTGGGGTAAGGCTTTAATAGTATCCCCTCCCCCTTAATTATTAACCACACTCACCCCACCCCCAGAGGTTGAAAATTGTGTTTGGTGTAGTTTAAAAATAAATCCTATCAATCAACTTATTCAGCGTGAAATGGGGTCCAGGTTGCAAGCAGTTTGCTACAGTTAAGTATTTCAATCTATATATACATGTACAAACCTTGCCTTTCAGACTTGACTGTCGCTTTTATTCGGTGGATTTCTTCTCTTATACTTCAGTTCCTTTTTTATGCAACTTGGGTTAAAGCAGGGGCTGAACTGAACTTTTAGCTCAAAGCAGTTTTAATCAAGTAGAGATACCGTTC
>NC_081559.1:165293701-165365559 GCF_022355385.1 Mustela nigripes
TTGGCATTCTAGAAAGAACTATCTCTTTAAAGGTATTAGCATAAAGATAGCACATTTGTTTATTATGCTTCCAAATCAGCTCTTAGTATCTCTGCCACAGGTAACAATTGACTTTTCAGGCTTCAAGTTAATAGCCTTGTCTCTTGCTTGTAGGGATCAATATTAGTATTAATTAATCACCATTATCGGCACTAGGATCTGGTTCTATTTGTTGTTACATCAGCAAAATATCAATATAGAAAGTGGACTCTCTGATCGTCATGGCAACTTCATCTCTTGGGTCAAAGAAAGTTTATCTTATCTGTGCATAGAGAGTGGCAAACTGTTTAGGGATCTAGTTTGAACTCTAAGAACATTGATTTAGTTTTTGTTTGCGAATAGAGGCTGAATTCCAATCACAAGGGATAGGTAAGATTTAAATATTAATGCCGAGAGGCTTGTCTGAGAGGGTGTCATACCATTACTGTCAGACTGTCTATTTGAGATGACAAAAAGGTAGAGAAGAATTGTCTAGTTAGGATTATTTAAAGCCTCCGTAATTTGTGCTTTGACAAATACTTCTAAAAATGAATATATGATAATTACTAGGTCAGTTGGTTTTGGTCAAGATTTCAGATGTTGAAATAAGAGCCTGTTATTTTTTTCTCTTCTGTCCCTTCTTTCTGGTCCATTACTACAGTATCCACTAGTTTAAAAAAGTACTTTTGAGGAGCAGTTTTGCCTTGTGGGGTAACCAGTCCCCTGTCTGAAAGCAAGAGTTTTGCTATGGATTTTTCAGGTCCAAGAAAGAAATTCATCTGGGAATATTTTAATATTAAATATTCATTGTTAATAAGGGAAATCCTAAAGCAGTAAGCTGAAAAGATAGATGTCTTTAAAGAACGTTTGGAGAGATATTGAAAGATTGTAAGTTGCTAAAGTCAGGAAACAAAATACAGGCTATTTTGTTGATATTCTTAAGATACAGTGATCACTGAAAATGAGCATTTTTCCCCTAAATCAGATCTCTGGAAATTCATCTCATTTTTCTTAAAACTATGATAAGGAACAAAACTAGATTTAGAAATACTACCTGAAATACTCTAAAATAGGGCCTAAATAAACTTTTAGGCACTAAATAAACAAATATGTTTTTTCATAGGGAAACCGTATATGTCTCTCATGGTTTTAAAGGCTTTAAAAATGAATGTCGAGTGCCTGGTGCCCTATAATTCCTTATTCATTCCAGGCATTATCCCTGTAATAGCCAGAATTCAACTCTTTGTATAGTCTGTAAGGCAGTGCTAATTATCAGTTAATATTTGTGGTAATACCCCCACAGATGTAAAACAAGGAGTGGGTTCATTAGAAGCACTAGTATAATATTTAATATTAAATAGAACATTTCATCTGGGCATCTGCTCTTGACTGCTTCGTTTTATGTATTTGCAAAAGTGCTCCCCTTTGAACTGGTTGTTGAATGGTGTTAGTCTGATCATTTCTTGTACATGATTTGGTTACAGTAATGTCAGATTTATTATAAGCAACTATTATGAGGGTATATATGATATAATAGTTATATATAGGCTATCACAAATATATGTACTTTTAATAACCTACCCGAAAGTTAGAGGACCTAGCTTTTGTATAGGCTATTAAAAAACCGTTTTAAAATTTTTGTTTAAATTTGAAAATATATCTAAAAATTATCTTTAGGTGAGCATTTAATTGAAGATATGTTTAATGTTATTTTTCGGTTGATTTCCTCCTTAGAAATTCTTTTGAAAATACAGGTTATTCTAATCTACATTTAGAGAACTTTGGCAAGCATCTCTTATTGAGACAATAAAAGAGAATTTTCAACCAGTTGACATCTATCTAATATTGCCTATGAAAAATTTCTTATAAGTGTGAGTCACTTGGCATAGATTTTTCAACCATAATCTCTCAGATTGTCTTACTGAGTAGAAGATTTGCAAACTGTTTAACCAACTGAAGAATTAATTACAAAATTTACGGTTAGGTAGGCAAATATTTGTCCTTTGTTGACAATTATCCTAGAACTTTTAACTTTTAATTTTCTTGTTATACGTCCTTTGCAATATAGAGTGAGGGTGGTATACCCTTTAAGAAAGACTTGAATTTGCTTTACTCTGGTATATGCTGAAGTTGTTGAGAGCCTCTAATAAATTGGGGGTTAGAAGATCAAAACTAGTGAATTGACAAGTCTTCAAGGCCGGCTAAGGGCCCGATTCCTCTAAGTTTATGCAAAAAATAGCTAAATACCAGAAACTATTTAGCATTTTTTAATATAATGAAAATAACAATAATAAATAATAATTAAATACACTCAATGTTGTCCATTTCCCTCGTGTTTTTACTACATTTCGATTACCTCATTTTGGAAGAATAGCTTGAAAGGTTTTCAGACAACTCAGTTATAGGATCAGATTATTCATAATTCAGTGATAAAATTTTGTGTCACGGATTAATTTTAATATATTTGGTATTCAAGAAATTTTTTTAATGCGCTTTTTTATTTCCTACAATAGCTATGCAAAAGGAAAATTCTTTTTATATAGCAAGTAGAAGCTTGTTTAGTTCCTATATCTAGTGCCTCCAAAATGTAAAATGCCATATACTGGTAAGCCTTCTTGCTTACTGTGTGTGCTGAGAAGTTCAAAGGCATTTGCTTTTTTAATAAACCTCCGTGAATTCAGTGGGAATCTTTGGGAATGATGTATTTATCATTATGCACAAATTATTTTCATGGGGTGTATTCTCAACCATGTCAAAATATATCACTGTAATACTTTGTGGGTTTTGTAGCCCATGTTTATATGATTAAGGTATGTATTTATGTGGATAAATTCTGTGGATAAATTTTATGCTGCTTTAAAAAGCCTTCTAAAATTTAGTTAAGTGGAGATTTTGAGAGACGGATGGCCTATTGATCACATTGCCTGTTAATGAAAATCTTATATTTATTATGGAAGTTTTTGGATTTTGGGAAAAATCTGAAAATGTAATTGCTCCTGAAAGAATAAAGACGACAGAGTTAAAACAAAAAGACACCTATACTAGCATAGATTACTTATATTTGCAATATATCTGTATAATTTGCTGTTCTCAGTTCTGTGCAAAAATTATGTAACAGATATTTACTTATAATTTTAAAATTTCTGATTCATCATTTACGTCACCCTCATTTCTTTCGCTAACTATGTTATGTATGGGAATATATTCTGTAGCATGTCCTTAGAGCACTGGGCCAGCTCACGTGGATTGGGCAACAGTACTGAAGGTTTAAATTTTTTTTTTTTTTTCCTTTGAGACTCTGGTCAATACAAACAGATAAAAAGGCTTTTAATTTTCTGGGTTATTTTTATTTGGGATCAAACTGTCTGAATTTGCATTGTGCACATTTATCAATTAGGTCTTCTTTCTCTTCTTGAAGTGGTATCCTGAAATGCTCCTTTTGAGAGCCTTTCTGCCTCCATTGTCCTAAAAATGACCACAATTTCCAGTGACATTTGACTTGTACCTAAGGACTCTTGCATATTTTGGATACATGGGGCCTCCCACAGCCAAGAACACACTCAGTGTCCAGGGGAGACAGACCAAGATGGGGCATTTGTAAATCCAAAATATGCAAGAGTTCATTTGCAAATATATTAGGTAGCAGCTAAAAATATCACCCCACTTCTTAACAGTGTGCATCTTGGACAAACAGGCGCATATTTTGTCATCAAGTTGCTTAAGCTTCTGAAGTCAGGGCTACAACTGGGTCAGATGATAAGATGAGCACAACAGAGAAACGAAGAGCGCGTCTGATAAAACCTGATTGATTGATGTCTGGCTTCCCCACCATCACAGGCAGTTGACAGTTAGTTTGGGATCAGATGATTTGGCTTTTGCGATAGAAGATGGGGCCTGGTAGGCAAGCCTGAAGGACAAAAAGGTCGGTTTCTGTGTAGTGTCAAGTAATGCCGAGCTCCCACAAGGTGGGACATTATTAATATTTCATTCTTTCTTTTTTAGGTCCAGGCCCTAACATTTGATAGTAACTTAAAGGCATGAAGATTCAGTCTACAAACAGAAATGTGTGACTACCTTCCTGTTTTATTTAATTTAATGTTCTTCTATTATTTATGTCATCAAGGGCAAGAGTTTATATTTATTTAATAATTATGTCATATTTTATATGCTGGTTTGCAATATATAATGACTTTTGCCTATTTTATGTTAATATAATCTTATAAGCTAAACTGTTATAAAAAATAATCAACTGGCCAAGCTTAATATTTTATAAGTAATGTTTATGGAGGAACATAGAAACGTTTCCTGAGGGGAAAATTACAATGTAAATTAATATACAGTTATCATGTCCAAGTGCTTTGGTATTATAGATTATGAGAAGCTTAGGTGAAAAAATATTCTAGGACACAGTTTAGACATGTCAGAGTTTGAGAAACATTGGCTGGCACACTGGGGGAACTTTATGTTTTATAAGGTCCATGGTAAGTGCCTGATTGTGCTATAATTTGCTGAACTCTAACCTTGCTGGTGAAGGGATTATTAGGATATGTCTATGTGTTGTAATCACGGATAGCCCCAAATTCTTAATGCATATTAAAATCGCCTTAAAAATATATGCTAACTAGTTTATATGCTAGCACAGAAGAAAATTATAGATCAATTTGAGTTAGAGCATAATTAATAATTAGGATAAATATTCTTAGATGAAAGAAGGAAGGAAAGAAAGGAAAGGAAAGAAGAAAAAAAAAACAGAAACAAAAAAGAAGGAAGGAAATTAGAGTAGGCAGTTTTAGAGTAAAATGTTTTCCAGTATTGGCCGTGAAAATTAGTACAACTGTTATAGTACAGCAATTTGGACAGCTTGGATTTGAATTTAACTTTAGGACAGTTTTGATACTCTCCAGAAATCATTTAGGATGGGGCACCTGGGTGGCTCAGTGGTTTAAGCCTCTGCCTTCAGCTCAGGTCATGATCTCAGGGTCCTGGGTCTCTCTGCTCAGCGGGGAGCCTGCTTCCTCCTCTCTCTCTGCCTGCCTCTCTGCCTACTTGTGATCTCTCTCTATCAAATAAATAAATAAAAATCTTTAAAAAAAAATCCTTTAGGATGGATCACTTTTCTCTGAGTTTGAAGGGTCATTCTCCAAAGGACAGTTGGGTCTTGGCTAATACTGTAGGCTTAATATCAGCACGATGAATTCTGCAAGGTGTTGTATTGCTGATAGTGTAAGTGGAAGACCGTATGAGGCACTTGCGCCCAAACCTGGAGTGGTACTCACAGTAAGTGACTAGGGCAGGGGGGCTGATGGCCATGTCAGCTGTCATTGGTAATACTTCCTAGAAAGGTGCTGTAAGACAATGACATGGTCTTTTCTACATACGTTCATATGGAGTGAATAGGTATCTATCTATCTATCTATCATCTATCTATCTATCTACCTATCTCTGTTACCTTCTACCTGACCGAGGCACACTGAAGACTTACAGAAGGATGTTTCAGGGAGAAGCAGCACACCTGCAATGACCCTGTTCTGATGGGCACATCACTGGTAGGCCCAGCAGTACTATTTACTGGTGGGAACTAATAATGGTCAACACTTACTACATCAGGGAAAAGAGAACACAAGTGGATTTTTCTTACATAATTGCTATGTAATTCTCTGATACATTTTTGGAATTATTCAGTTCAATAACCTTTCATTTTAAGGTGGTGTAACAGTTGTCCAATGCAACTTGCTTTGATACTATGCAGGGTTTTTTTTCTCCCTGAGTATCCATGAAAAGCTCTTGAAAGTTTATGAACTCACTTTTTTACACACAGACCCCCACACATGCACATGCAATATCATAGTTTACCTAAAATTCCTTCTCAACACTTTTATTCCTTCAGTATTTTTGTTTCTTTCTGTTATTCCATGTGGCTTTGAATTGCACACTTCCTTTTGCCTTGGTGTAAGCGGCATTTGAGAACTATCTAATTATACATTGAGGAAAATTGGAGTTGACAAATGAAAAAAAAATGTCGGGTCATAAAAATAATTAATATCAGCAGTCCTTAGAAATGGAAAGTAACAATCAGCTGTTTGGGCAGCTTGACTGCAGTTTCTTGATTAGTCCCATAGCTTCAGGAATCTCACTTAAGGAAGAGTGGGAGTTTGAAGACACGGTAGCTAGACTGATGAGTTGACATTCCCTTTGATGTTTTCTCACTCATGGTTTGGAAGTTTTTGTTTCCAAGAAAGAAGAACAATAAGGTTTTAGGTAGAAGATGTTACTGAGGAAGATCTTCGGGGATTTGTTTTCTTGAAACTGGGTAGTACCAGTGTTCTCTATATTGAGAAAGAGTCTCTTAGGTATTGCAAGAGATGAACGAGATGTTAGCTGCACATTGTTTTTCTCACCCTGAGAAAGAAAAATTAATTATTACATATTGATTTAAGGTTTTCAAGCTGAGGATCCATAGGCTTTGAGGAGTTTGTGACTATCCAGATATTTTATACAAAATTAGGGTATTAAAGAGTTTTGGGGGGAAGGGGTTTTCATGAACTAGTCAAAGGGTTCACTGTTGATGGGCTCATCAAAACTTTGAGACCACTCTAAAGAATTTCTCTATGTGTATCAAATGATCACTTGTTACATTTTAA
Source organism: Mustela nigripes (assembly GCF_022355385.1). Taxonomy (NCBI): domain Eukaryota; kingdom Metazoa; phylum Chordata; class Mammalia; order Carnivora; family Mustelidae; genus Mustela; species Mustela nigripes. Next base: position 165,300,361 of record NC_081559.1, read on the forward strand.
AATGAGACCCTGTAAGTAGGAGTTGCTTCATTTTTCTTTGTCACATGATTTTTTTCAAAACTATAAAATCAAATTTGTCCCCTTGCTGCTCTAAGACCTCCTCCAATGGGTGTTCTTTGCAGTTAACTCCTGAGCTTTTTATTATGACCTCATACATCTTCCCTGATCTGTTCCTTGCCTTCCTGTTTTATCTGATCACCAAATATACCATCATCCTGTGCCAATTCCCTTCCCAATCCCTGTCCTGGCTGGTTCCCATAAACCACCTGCGTTCACCACTGTCCATTTTTACTGGTCTTCCTTCTCTTCTTTGAACATGCCAAGGTGCTCTTCTACCTGCAGTGTTATTTTCCAGGATTTTGATATTCCTGACTCCTCCTTACCACTTTTCACTGCCCATGTCGGCCTCTTCAAGAAGGCCTTCTTATCCCCTTATGTACAGTTTTCTGGCCTCCACATGCCTCATTTTGCTCTCTAACCCAATCCTATATTTTGTTTTCATTACACTGAGAATTCGCTGAAATTATCTTACTTGTTCGTTAGTATGTTTGCCTGCTTCTTAGATCCTAAGCTCAATGGCTGTGAGATCTGGTTGTGTTGACTTGTGTATCTCCAGTGCCTAGAAGAGTCCCTGACACATAGGAAATACTCAAAGAATATTGGATGAATGAATGAATAATGAACGAACAATTTTTAAAAATCTACATCATTTCCCGTGGTATATTTTTGGCAAGGTTGGTTTGCAGTTGTCTACCCAAGGGGGAAAAAAAAGGGTACCCACATGCCTTAAATTAACTCCTGTTTTTTATTTAATCATCATTAAACAAACACATATTAAGTACCAATTATTGTAGTGTGCTAAGCCGTGGAGAGGGGAGAATACAAAAGTGAACAAACTGTAGCCTCTCCCCTCTGGGAACCCACTAGCTAATGACAGAGAAAGTCATGGTTACTGATAAATTCACAGTAGATGGAGGTATGAGCTGTTGTGGCACCAAGATGCCCAGATGAGTTCAGATAAGCCTCTAGAATGAGGTCTTAGGTAATCTGGGGCTTGAAGGATGCGTAGGAGATCCAGTCATGGCAAGGGGGAATAGCTTCTTGGCAGAAATCAACAGCTTGACTGAGAGCAGAAAGGCACTGAAGAAGATAATATTTTCAGGGTCCAGTGAAGAGTTGTGACCAAAGTTGTGTCTCCATGGAAAAGAGTGACAGAGAATGCAGGTTCACAACTAACTTGGAACAAGATTTTTAAAGGGTTTTGTGTGCCATGTTAAAGAACTTGAATTTGTCCCTTAGGTAATGGATGGTCACTGCAGATTTTGAAAAATCGAGCATGATGACTTTATTTTGAATGTACTTGATAATTCCATGGCCTTACCTAATTGACATTTGGGTAATAGGAGAGGACAAGAAGCCCTTGAGTTGACAACGGGCTTTAGTCACCTTTCATTTTGTTAAATTTAACAATTACTGTTATCTCACATTCAACTTTAGTCCTTCTGTGCTACCCTCTAACTTTTAGATATAGATTTAATAACAGCATTGCAGTGGAGGGCTAAAATCATCACTCAGTGCTTTCAGGAGTTTAGTATGAATATTTTATTGAGGCGAGACAATACATGCAAAAATAAATGAATAGAACAATATCTTTCTAATTGAATCTGTTTGTGCTTAACTCATGAGATTGTCTTTGGTAGTAGCTTCCCATTCATTCATATGCATTAGCCTAGTTTTATAACTGAATATTGAGAAGGATAAATTTATGTTCAATAGCAAGTGGGCAGAATAATTTTTACTAGGATTGCCAACTGTTGCAACCTCTTGGACAGACATTGTGGCACGTTATAGCAATTACAACTGCATAGGTACTCTTGGACCCCGGGATCTACGTAGCCCATAGGAACTCTCATATGTATGCTGGTTACAGCACGGTTTGTAACAGCAAAAAATTAGAAATTACATCAACGTCCACTAATAGGGAATGGGTTAAATAAAATTACAGTATAACCCTCATTGCAGTTTTTATGCTATAAAGGGTGGGACCAGATGTGTCCAGACTGATATGGAAACATCTCAGAGACTTATAAAGTAAAAAAAAAATAATAAGAAATAAAAATAAACAAATCAATCAATAAATCTAAAAAAATCAGTATGGTGTCTCCTTACTTGTTAAAAGTGAAAGAATGAGTAGACAGAGACATATGTATTTGTATTTTGTCACAAAAACATCTGAAAAAATGTACAAGAAATTATTAATGATGCTTTTCTTTGAGAACTAAGATGGGGCGTTTGGAGTAGGGCATAGATTCCCTTTCCACTGTGTGCCTTCTGATAGTTTTAATTTTTTAATCAATTACAATTTCAACCAATTATAAATTAATACCATTAATAAAAATTAACACAAAAGTAAAAGGCATCCATTGGAAGGTGCAAATGTTATTTTCCCTACCGGTGAAAGTCCCTACCAGCACTGTTACTAATGAATCCTTTTTCGGGGGTTGGAGTGATGAGGGGTAGAAAATAGTCAAGTATGTATTGCCACTATAATTAAGTGTTGAATTGCTCATCTTCACTTCAGTTGTGTAATGGGAAGGTAGAAATGCTTTGGGGAGTTCGGAAGAAAGGATAAGGAATGGATAAAAATATTTGATAAAATGTTTCCATATCAAATTCAGACATTACTGTGAGGGAGAATAGCTATAATGATAAATTTTTCTATAGTCCTTATTAAACTTAATATGAAAATATACCAAAAGTGAGCACTCCAGTGAAGATTAAGCTCTGTTTTACCATAGAGAAGAAAATAGCACAGAGAAAAAGATTTTAAATACGTTGCCTTTTAAAGTATAATATTTCTCTATTCTCAGCATAGGTCATGGCTATGTTATTAACCTCAGATTAATAGTGTATGATACTTTGGTTTTAGATAAAAGATCTATTCTTTAAAATTTGATGTTCTATTATAGGCTCTGTTTTACAAAAAGAAGTTTATCCCCATAACATTGTTTCTCTGAGTTCAGAAATTTTGTCCTGCTTCTGCCTGGAACTATTCATCTTTAACCCATACTTAGTGTTTTAGACTTTGGAATGACATTAAAATGCCTATTATTTTTCTCCAGATTATTATATGTAGATAGATTTTTGATTCTGGACCACATATATTGCTTCCCTTCTGCACCTTATTAATGATTTTGTGTCCTTGAAACTCTTCCAAGTCATCCCATGTGTTTTTGTGGGAAGCAGCAGCAGCAAAAACAGGAGCTGAACCAGCACATGGCATAGGCTCAAGCTTCGAGATGCAGTGGGGTTTAAGGATGCTCTGGGAAAAAAAACATAAAGGTCTTAGTTCATAAAAGCCACCATAAATTTCCTCTGGTAGTTATTATAGAATGGAAAAGGAAATAAGCCATGTTGAATTTTTCAAATAATTTTAAAGACGTGGGCATGAAGTTGGAATAGAAGTAACATAGGCAGTTGAAAGAAATTATAATCAGAACACAAAATAAGTATTTGTTTCTCTTATTTGAAGGGACCTAGAACCTAGAAAAGTTAATATATCTTGCTAAGTTTGTTTTTACCTGTAGGACTCTTCTACTACTTTTAGCCTTGTTAGCACATATGGCCAAAAGGTCATTTTCATTCATTTTATTCTTATGGATTCTGAAAAAAAATCAGGGTGGGCCTGAAGATTTTATTGTAATTTTGTATTTTACGTACTTCATTTGGACAGTGGAGCTACCAGGATGCATGATGCAATGGAGATAAGTTCATCTTATCAGTGGCCTTGTGCAATGATTTTATGTAAGTCAGAGAATTTGTTCGGGAATTTTTTTTTTTTTTAATTTGGCTCCTTGAAGCTTCTTGTCCTCAAAAATTCTGTTCCTAAAGATCTAGAGAAATATCAGAGGAAAACAGACCCAAAGTGGATCCAGCCTCCTGTTTCCCTGTGGCCTGCTGATGTCCCAACCATCCAGTGTTGAAAACCCACAAGTGGTTTTCGTGATGATAAAGTTAGTGGTTGGTACTAAAAATAGACTCCGAGAAAGGCCCAGTAGAAGTTATTGAAGATGATCTGGTTGAAACTACCTCTGCCCGGGAGATCATACAACATTTCTAGAATGACTGATTCCTCAAGGGAGAAGTCATTAGAATTATGTATGTTCTTAGGATCCATTTTCAGAATCAGGGAGAAGACTGCCTGCAGTGGGTCTTGATCAAAAGGTTTGTCACTGCCACAGCCCGCCTGTGGCAATGTGTTAGCCTGGAGGACTGAATATTCTAAGAAATAACTTTCCCAGCGAACCTACTTGAAAATGAGAGTGTAGGGAAACTCACCTAATTAACTTCAAGACAATGGAATGGGCTGCCTGTGGGTTTGTACTTGAATGGATGGGAGTCACAAAGCCACATAGTAACCTTTGTATTTAGAAAGGGATTGATGTATATATACAATCACTCATTAGAGGGGGCAGGGATGGTATCTTGATTCAGAACTTTGGAGTCAGGTCAGGCTTCCATTGAAAGTCTGCTGCTTCCTTATTGCATGTCCTCGAGCAAGATACTTAATCTGTGACTCAGTTTCCTTCATTTGTTGAAAAGAGGTTACTAAAGAAACAGGTACATTGGGGGTAATTTTAAGCATTATATTGGTTAATACATATAAAGAGTTTAAGAGAGTCCCAGGCATACACTAGGAAAACACTTTTCTTTATTATTGGCATTTATGAGGTCAAATTCATAAATTGTTCTCTTATAGGAATAAGCATCCCCAGGCATCTAAAATAAAAATTTAAAGGTGTTTGGTTTGCATACTCTAATAGACGAATATTTAAATCCAGTCTTTTCTTCTTGTAAATAGTGCTCCTACTTCGAGTAAAAAGACAGATATCTTGTTGAATATCCTAAATAATTGAAAAATTTTGCCCTGTCGGCCCTAAAATAGTTCTTTAAGTCTTCTTCCCAAGGAAGAAAATATTTCAAGCTTCACTGGGAAATGCTGCATAAAGTATATTGATAGTAAAATGCAATCTCTTTATCAGACATACATAGCTATAAAACAGTAAATGTTTTTAAAATTTATAAAATCTGTTACAGACCATTTTGTCTAATTTTTCTACTAAAAAATAACATGCAGTGACTTGGGCATCATAATATTACTAGAAAACTTGAGTGGTAAGGTTTTCTTTCTTCGCCCTCCAGACAGTTGTGGAGTTAATACACACAATTTCATTTAGAGAGATCCTGACTGGAGTATCTGAAAAGGTCATTGAAGAAACCATTTGGTTACAATGTATTTGGATGACCCGAACACATAGTTGTTGTGTCTCTAAATCCCAGACATACTTTATTAGGACAATCCAGCCGGTTTGCTATTTCTATCTCCTCATTATCAACACGTTATGGTATGGCCTCTTCCCTCTCTCTTCCAACGCCAAGAATTTGGCAGGGACACCATGCTAGCAAGTCAGAGACTGGGGATGGGGGTGGGGAACACAACAGCTTCGGGCTGCTGTGAGGATAGGAAAAAAATATGTTGTATAGACATTTTGCCACTGGGTCAGGCTTGATAATGGACATTTGTAGACTCTACTTGAAGAATTTGAAGAAATAATAAAATTTCAGGGGTTTCTGGAAGTAGTCTTAAATTATATTCATGCTGGGCTATGCTTCCCCAGGCTCTATAAACCTCGAAGCTCCGAATTCTTTGCTTTTCCTCCTTTTTCCCAGCCATCCTAATATTACAGAAGCTCAAGAAAGTGAGCGAAGAAAAGATTTGTCTTTAGGTCTTATTTCATAGTTTTCCTAATCGAAACTAACTCAGTAACTGAATATTGTGGCACATTTTATTATTATGCAAGTGACCCTACCAAATAGACTAAAGCAGAAACTCTTCTAAAAAAGTATAAAGGAAACAGACGTGTAAATCTATTTCTGGTCATGGGTCACAGTTTTGTTTAAAATTAGTAAAATGAAAAGCAGTCACATTAAGAACTCCCCTTGACAGTTTCATAGGATTTCAGATTCTGTGTTAGCAAAGCTCTTTGAAATTTATCTTAGGGTTTTCACCAAAATATGGATAATGAATTTTATAATGGTTGTACACATGATCTTTTCTTATGTGTATGTATGTAGTTTTGTGTGTTACACATTTTCTTCTTATTGATCTTCTTTTCTATGAAAAACTGTCTTCATATTGTCCTACTGATACTTATTGGGATGAGTTCATGAAGTAGTTTCTGTAGTTTGACAGAATGTTTTAAAATCATCCCAAATTAAAATTAATTATGTACTTTTCAAAAGCCATGAATTATGCCATCAGAGCAACCTAAATTATTTTTTTCATGATATTCCACATTATTGTAAAATATTCAATTTTAATAAGTAAAGGGTCATCTTGCCTATATGTAGTGATATTTATGATAAAGCTGTATGTTGTGATCTCTTTTGTCCACTTAGGAAGCAACTACAGAAGGAAATATTTCGTTCACATATATATTATTTATATATCATAATTCTTCGATATATCTTATATAACAACTCAACACCCAAATAATGGCAAGTATAATGTTATCAGTATCATTAGAAACTCAGTTATTTAGAAATTGGTACCCAGGGTCATTTTTTGTATGTTTTTTCCCTATTGGTAAAATGCATTACTTTGTGTTTCTTACTTAATCTTATTTTATCTTTTTTTTGCTTATTGTAAAGGACAATAATGGATTTTCATGTTTTAAAAATATTAAGTTAATAAAAATAAGGTGGGACTTCAATCATCTGAAAAAGGCATAAAGCCATGAGTGAAAGTATATCTACCCCATAACTTTTATTAAAGAGAAAAATGTGTAATTTTTTATGTTATTCACTAGTCCAAGATTGTGCCATCAAACAGAAGTGAGTAAAAGTCTCAACTTTCTTCTAAAATCTTGATAGCTTGAAGTTTCCATCAGCTTAGGAAAAATGGAAGAGGAGTGTGTATGAATTTGCATGCATCTTATTTTATGGTTGTAGTAACACTTACTGAATATGTCAGTAGGATATTGAAATTTACTGTGGGTAGAAAAGGAAGAATGCAAATTAAAAGAGAAATGGTTTATTCACAAATTAAAGAAATTGTTCCCCTGGGTGTCTCCTTAATTGATGAAAAGCAAATAAGTAGGGTACAGTTAACTAGACAAGCAGAGAGGGGCAGGCATATCTCTCAGGACTGAGGTTAGAACCCTAGGCTTTCTAAGTGTGAGGGATTTGTAAATTAAGCTACTTTGTTACTGTCAGAATTAATATGTGGATAGAAATCTATGTTTTCAAGACTCTTACAGCATTTTTTTTTTGTATCCCTTCTTTATTTTTAAAAGTAGTTTTATGTTATTTTTGTACTATTAACATTCTACACTTATGACATTTCTGCCCCCTCACTACCGACACCGAACAATAGAACTGCTTCAATTAAGAAACAGAACATCAGCCCCTGGCATCTTATTCTGTTGTTCCATCTTTTTTGCTAGGGAGAATTCATTTGTTTCTTAATTAAGAAAAACACCGATAGCATGAAAAATCTGCTTATGGTACCTGAATGGTAATTAGGCAAAAGGTAAAAAAGAAACATGCACAGACATTCCAGTAGCAGCCAAAATGAACTTGAGCTGATAAAAATGAACTGAACTACCCTTGCATAAATGGAGGCTGAGAGGAGTGTACAGTCATTACGGCTAAGACAATATGCAAACTATCTTCAAAGAAATCAAATTGCTAGAGTGTTTTCATTTGCATGTATTAACTATTAACATAATGAGGAGAAGTGACATTGGACCCGGATTGTGTGTCTGTTCGGATTGATAACTCTACTGCATCTGCAAACAGACGCCCAAAAATCATGCTAGTAGTTAGATCAGAGTTGAACTCTGCAAAGTGGGCTGAAATGAAACCTAGGGCTTGACGAACCTGCTGAGTTCCCGAATGGTTGACATCGCTCTCATTCACATTCTGGGTCATTTTCTCTTTCCCGTTGTGTCTGTCTGTCTGTCTGTCTCCCACCCCCCTCCCCCCTTTATTTATTTATTTTTAAGAACAGTAATACTGTTTCAGCGTGAATTCTTACTTGAAATATCTTGGTTTTCCCCAGCACAACTTTTCCACAACTTTTCACAACAGATGCTATGAAGGAGGTCTTAAAGAACCACAGGGTTGACTTAAGATCTATTACAGGATTTGAAAATTTAGATTTTTTTGTTTATTTATTTCCAGCAAATGGAAGTGTAGGAATAAAGGAAACTGACATATATTGAGCTCCTCGTATGTCCCATGCTTTGTACAAAGTGTCTTTTCTTAGAAAAGTGGAAAGAGCCAATGAGAAAGATGCCAGAGCTGTGGCAATGAAAGACTTCTCTAGCCTTTTGGGTAACCTTAAAAACAATCTCTGAAGCTTTGGGTCTTAATTCATTCTCATCTGTGAAATGGGGTGACGTGACTACACCGGTCGTTCCTAGTCTAAAAACCCGTGAGGCTAGTAGGTAATTTCAGTGTTTTTAAAGCTCAAGAGAAATTGGAAGGTCATCACTCAGAAACCTGCCCAGAACAACTAAAACATTTTATTTCCTATGAGTCATGGGATTTATCACATAGTCGGATGACATTTTCTAATCCATGTTGATGAGAAACTCCGACAACTATATAAATCTTTGAGTAATTTTAAGAAGATGATGCCAAAATATATTTCTTGATTCGAGAATTCATATTTTGATATTCCTCAGGTCAGAATATAGCTTGCTCTAAAATCCATAAATCCATTTAAGGTTGTAGTTTTTCTTTTTCTGAAAAACTTACTGTTGTGTCTTACAAATGATGGAGGCTGCTAATTAAATTCTGTATCAATTCTTTTCTACAGTTTTGTTTATTCTATTAACAAATATGTACTGTGATCTTTCTCTGAGTCTGGTTGGCACTGTTCTGTGTGTGGAGGTCAGTCATGCCCTAGGAAGGTAAGTTCTCTGCTCTCTTCGAGATTATATTCTAAACAGTAATTTAGTCAATGCACGAGGTAATTTCAGATTGGGGTAAGTGTATGAAGAAAACCAAATAGGGTAGTGTGGCCAAAAGTGAGTGTTGGGATCCTTAAATGATCTGTTAGTCAAAAATTTCTTAAACTAGGTGAAATTGATAAGGAGCAAGAAAATTAATCTTTCCTTACAAATTGTTGGGAACCACTCTCAAGGGTGAGGGGACAGATGTCTCCCAGACACTGTGATCCACCTCAGGCCCCAACGACCCAACAGAAAGTGGTTTTTGAATAGTGTGGAGGCCAGAAAAAACATGTTGGGGACCATTAGATTTTGTGGAACAAAGTTTTGAGGAGAAATGTGTCAGAAATGGTTAGGTTCTAGGGAAAATGGAGTTATTAGGAAGACATAGAACACATCATCACGAGGCTTTTATTCTCAGAGAGATACCTGATTCAGGAAGCTCAGTGCGATGACTTAGGATTTTTCAGACATGTTTATATGGTATTTACATGAATATTTTCAACAAATGAGGGATAATTAGTCATACCAATAATTACATTATTCTGTCGATATTTTGGGAAGTAGTTTTCTTTATAATATATTTTATGAATATCTGTAACATTAACACAATTGATGTTATTTTATATTTATATATATATGTGTGTGTATAAATATATATATATATTTTCCCCCTGAATGGATATTTGTGACTATTTAGATTAAGTGATAATCCTTGGAAATTTTGTTATTGACCATTATCATTACTGTTGGAGTACCAGCTGTGAATTTTTTAGGTTTGAAGTCATGTTAGTTCTACTTTAATTTCAATTTAATTCTGTTTTGCATAACATGCATCACTGCTTAATGCAAGTGGACGTGTGTGACCGCAGAAACCCGTAGAGCTCTTTAGGAGCTCCTTGGGACCATGAGGCATTGGAAACATTTTGAAGCATTACACTTTTGCTCTCCCGGGGAAAGATTCATTAGGCATTTGGGGGAAGAATTTCTTTACTGGGATTGTTCAGCTGGAGATGGCTTAATGAAATGGTTCAGGCATTTGCCAGCATCAGTAAATGTACTCCTGTGCTCAGAGAAAACATGGGGGAAAACACCCAAACTATGGATACATAAAGAGCTTTATGCTTCTGAAGATTACAAATAAATGTCTTCTTGGGTAGGAATAGATGAGTTGACAGTACTCTTTGAAGACATCTCCACATTTAATGATACCTTATTGTCTGTTTTCATGGATATGCAGATTGTAAAGAAATCTGTTTTATTTTAACTGATATGTTAAACTTTCCACCACATATATTTATTATAGTATCAAACTCTCCTTTGAGAAAATGAGGTTGATGATCTATGTTGAATCATTCAGTCAGTCAGCCTAAAGGGGTTAAGAGGTGGGAGCAGGTGTTGTCATATTCTCTTAGAAATTACCCAAGAATTAGGAAGCACAGTTGCTCCAGGAGAACTCTGGAACAATCTGTCTAGAAGGAAGCACAAGCTGAGTACAGATAGGTAATTTGAAAAAAGAAAAAGACACAAAGCCGAATTCAAGAGAAATGTTTGAGATATTTAGTTTCTTACTAATAATGGTGCATTAATATTTTCATCTGGACTAGACTGTCTGCTTTAAATAAAATGAATAAGATACCCACAGGAGAAAGGCTGAAAAAGTCCTTACAGAGGAATATAAGTTCTTCTATTTTTTTTTAAATTTTTTATTTTTTATAAACATGTTTTTATCCCCAGGGGTACAGGTCTGTGAATCACCAGGTTTACACACTTCACAGCACTCACCATAGCACATACCCTCCCCAATGTCCATAATCCCACCCCCTTCTCCCAAACCCCCTCCCCCCAGCAACCCTCAGTTTGTTTTGTGAGATTAAGAGTCATTTATGGTTTGTCTCCCTCCCAATCCCATCTTGTTTCATTGATTCTTCTCCTACCCACTTAAGCCCCCATAAGTTCTTCTATTTTATCTTATATTTATGTCAAACTCAAAACAAAAAATCCCTTAGGCAACCTCCCCCCCTGCCGAAAGAACTTGCTTTCTCTTTATCAGTTGCAATTGTGTTGATTATATTTGAAAGAGAAACAACCAATTCAGTCTCATTGTTATAAACTATTATTTATTTTTTGGGATATGAAAACTGTAAGTGTGGAGTAATATATCTCTGGGTTTCTTAAAATCTCTACCAATGCCTCTCTTGCCTAAACTGCTGGGTCTGGTACATGAACCAATAAAAATATATCACTGATTTTCCTGGAGACAGACTCAAGTGCTTGAAGATAGAGAGGGACAGACTTAATATATGCCCCAAACTTTGAATTATTCTTTTTTAAATGGGTTTCACTATGTCTCTTAATGGAAGCATCAACTTTCAAAACTATGTAGGCTGGAATGATGTTCTAAAACTGTTGGTGACATTTAATAACATCCTGAATTTTGGTTAAAAAAAGTCAGCTGTAGAGATACAGGACAAGAGGAGGGAACTGTATATGCTACCAAAATCAAAACTTCAGAGGTATTTCAGTTAATTGGGAGTCTTTGCTGGGAGTTTGGATTGATTCTATAGTGTTCAGTATTTAACAAGGTATTAAAAAGTATTAAATACTGGCCAATTTAGGGTGTTATATTCAATGTCCGTGCCCTTCTTAAATTTCAACTATGTCTGGAAGGTGTTAGCAACCAGGCAACAGCTGGAGGAATTGGAGATATTTAACAGGAAAAGAGAAATACAGGTTTCATTTGAGAGCTATAGCCAGATAATTGAGGAACTCATGTGGAACAGGAATTAGCCTTCTTTGTAGCTCAGAAAAAATCATTCTCAAGGGCATTCTGGGTCTGCATTCTATGTACCAAGGGCAGATTTGGGTTCAGCATCAGTAGAGCACTTAGAAATGTTCAAAATGGAATGGCCTTCACTGTAAGGTAGAGAGCTGCTTGTCTCTGGAAGAAAGCAAGCAAAGTTTTGCCTGGATAATCATTTTCTGTATTTTATTATTTAATAGATATTTGAAAGGTAAAGGGTGATGGGGATTGAGGAGTTCAGAGGCAAAACAGGAGTAGATTCTTGGGTGATTCCACATTTTAGACAGGCCTTTGAGTGTTTTGAGTCTCTCGGTTCAATTCTAAAATCATTTCATTGGTATCTATCAATGAAAGTCCTCATTCTCATTGTTATATTATAATAAACAACTCTTACAGAGTCTAGACAAGCTCAAGATGTCAGAGCCCCTGGCTGACTGGGGCCCTTTTTATGACTTTGGGAAGTGCTCAAGCAGTGTGTTCAGGTGATCTAGTGTTTTTATAAAAATTTCAAAATTAACCCTAACTCTAACTGAGTAAGACTGCTATATCATTTCTTCTTAACTTTCCCTCTGTCATACTTCAAAACTGTCTCAGGCATAACTGGGATCATGGTAAGGGGAAATTGAGCTGGAAAAATAATTGTCATATTTTTAATATTTGTAGTTTACTGATTTTTCTTTCTACATAAATATTTGCTTTCATATATACTTTTTATTTGCAATTTTGTGTTCTTTTACAGAGGGAACCCTTCCAACTGTATAATCTTCAGATCTTCCAGTTCCTAGATCTGTTTCTCTTTACCCCTTTTATATGTGGTGTAATTCTAAGTGCCACAAATAGAAAGGTGCATATGCTGTTGTCCTTTATATCAAATTACGCTCAAATTAGGTAGTAGAGGAATTTGATGATTTTATTACGGGTTCAACTATCTATTTGAAGGAATAAAATATGCTTCTCTACAGCCATACATGCATAGACATTTTTATTATTGAATAAGAAATAATTTAAACAAAGACCAACAGTGACCATAATCCCTCCAATCTAAGAAAAATTACATTATTGTATTGCAATCTAATATATGAATATATTATACCTATGGCAAAGGCAGAAGGTTATGTCATGGTGTGCATCTCATTGCTTAGGAAACTAAGGTATGTATGAAGATACCAAGACATTTTTTATACTTTAGAGATAAAATCACTTTGACATCAATCAAGTGAGGGCAGCTGACAAATTCTAAGGGTCTCCAAGAAAGAAGTTTTCCTCTATCTTAATTGATAATAATAGGTTACCAAACATTATGCTTTCAAGCAACCTGGAGCTTCTTTGGTATCTTTTTACAAATATCTCAGTGCTCTACATTTTTTTTTATTATTACTATTTTTTTCTTTTTTCTTTTCTTTCTTTCTTTCTTTCTTTTTTTTTTTTTTTTTGCCAAAGTTCAATTTTATTCTTGTTTCTATCTTCTGTTCTGATATCTGCAGCTTTTGGGGGTCCTTCTTTTCAAAAAAGTTCTATGAGTTCAAAGATGACATAGTCAGATGTGCTGTGACTGAATTCCCATTTAAGTAGCATCATTTCTTCTATCAAGGGAAGCTCATATTTCCTGAAGGGTATGGAAGCTCTTCCAAGCACTTGGCTAGCTAGCAGGTGATCTTTCCATATCTTCTACCAAGCCTACTGGCTCAATGGGAAATAGTGCCATCCAACTTGACTAAACTGTGGTTTAGTGGTATAAAAAAAAAAAAAATCAGGGGTGCCTGGGTAGCTCAGGGTGTTAAGCCTCTGCCTTCGGCTCAGGTCGTGATCTCAGGGTCCTGGGATCGAGCCCCACATAGGGCTCTCTGTTTGGCAGGGAGCCTGCTTCCTCCTCTCTCTCTCTGCCTGCTGGTGATCTCTCTCTCTGTCAAATAAACAAATAAATACATAAATAAATCTTTTAAAAAAAATCAGATCAAATTTCATTCTCTTTGTGTGTCCCCATTGTGGAGATTGGTTTAATAGAGAGATTGAAAATGCAAATTTTCTGTTATAACATTATTAATAATTCCAGAATGAACTCTGTATGTAAGCACATAGACTTATTTCAAACTCTCAGATGGGATTTCATTATTTTCTAGAATGTACTATTCTTTTCTCATTTCTGTTTAAAAATCTATTTTATTATGCTTATGACTATTTCTAAATAGTCTATGTCTTCTGATTTTAGTGTTTAATTACAATATACCCTAAATTGGTAAATATTTAAGTGATTTCTCTTGAGCTTAAAAAACAAGAAAGAAAAAAAACCAGACCTTAAATATTGTCATGGTATAGATCTTCTAATAGATAAGTGGATAGACTTAGTTCCTGGCATGCTTGCTTTAGGTGTTACATATGGAGTTAAACTTAACAGGAGGGAGAATGCAAAAGCATTTTTAACCTTCATTCAGTATATCCTTGGGAGTCAGTGATATGAAGTTATGATAAATATAAGTGTGTCTTACATATTACTTCTGGAGAAGGGAAGAAAACTTTTGAGAGTCCTCCTATGTGATAGGCATAACACATAGTGCTTGTTGGGCATTTTGTATACGTTCAATTTAACTGTTTACATTATTTTTCTGCCTTATTCTATTTTATATAGGACAAGTAAAATTAACCACATTTTAGAGACATTGCTTAGGTTTAGGGTGACTGTAATCGACAAATCCAGTGCTTGAACCAGGTTGGGGGGACTCTTTTCATAACCCCATTTTAACAGTGAAAAGGATTTTACTGCAAAATGGAAAGATCCAATGAATGCAACATAACAAAACTTCTGGAGGTGATTTATAGATCTGTCATCTTGATTATAGTGATGGTTTCCATAGTTTTGTATGTCAAAACTCATCAAATTACATACATTAAATATGTGTCATTTTTTGTATGTTGACTTTACATCAGTAGAGCTGTTCTTAAAATATGTGCACAGACATATCCAGGAGACATTCTGTTATAAAATCAGGAAAAAAAAAGCAAAAGTGGTTTAGAGAAAGATGTGACTGTGTAGGTGAAAATGCCTATTACTAGATCTGGCACATAACCACCTGGTAGAGATTAGTCCGTTTCGGAGCATGGTTCCTGGCCACTCCTGGCTTACTGTCTAAGGAAACCAGAAGCAACTCTGTATATAACACAGAATGAACTATTAGGAGAGGCATGCCCTACAGCTTTAAACAAAGAGCTATGCGGATTAATCTGGGTCTTTTGTTTACTTCTTTGAGAAAGTATTTTTTTTAAAGATTTTATTTATTTATTTGACAGACAGGGATCCCAAGTAGGCAGAGAGAGAGGAAGGGAAGCAGGCTCCCTGCTGAGCAGAGAGCCCAAAGCGGGGCTCCATCCCAGGACTCTGGGATCATGACCTGAGCCAAAGGCAGAGGCTTTAACCCACTGAGCCACCCAGGTGCCCCAAGAAAGTATGTTTTTGAAAACTTCAGACAATTTTAGGTAATATAAAATCCCTTCAGGAACTTTTAGGCATCAGATAGAAAAACTTATTGAAAGCCTTTTATGTACCCTTTCAAGAAAGTATTCAATCTAAGTGTGATTATTTTTTTTTAATTAATTTATTTATTTGAGAAAGAGAGACAGAGGTGGGAGGGGCAGAAGGACAGGGAGAGAGACTCTCAGGCAGACTCAGTGCTCAGCACAGAGCCTGTTGCGGGGCTCGATCTTGTGACCCCGAGATCACGACCTGAACTGAAACCCAGAGTGAGACACTGAACCAACTGTGCTACCCAGATGCCCCTGATGGTTCTTTTAACATGAAAATTTCAATTTACTGATCATGAATCTGAAGTCTGTATTAAACATAAAACTTCTAGTCACTGGGGGCGCCTGGGTGGCTCAGTGGGTTAAAGCCTCTACCTTCGGCTCAGGTCATGATCCCAGGGTCCTGTGATCCAGCCCCACATCGGGCTCTCTCTGCTCAGCAGGGAGTCTGCTTCCTCCTCTCTCCATTTCTCTGCCTAATTGTGATCTCTGTCTGTCAAATAAAAAAGATCTTCAAAAAAAAAAGGTCTGTTTAAAAAAAAAAAAGACTTCTAGTCAATCATTGATATCCATAAAAACCTGTTTTCTCAAAGCTTGTGAGATTTAGCTTAGAGTTGGCATAGTCTCACAAACTTAACACATTACTGTTTTTTATAAAAAGTTAGTAAGGTACATCCATAAAACTTACTGGGAAAAAGAAGCTTATTTAATGGGAGATGTGTGAAGGTCTCAGTTCAGAGCAATCTCTCCTGTCTCCAACAGATTTTATTTCCAACAGGATGAGTAATGTTGTAACATTTAGTAGTTGCTAGTCGGTAGGGGGAAGAGGAATGCTGTAGCCAACCCGCAGTGACGGGACCCCAAAGGTGGCCTCTGACCTACTTTCACTTCTTTCAGTGGCATGCCATCTGTCTGGGGCCTCTGCCCTGTTGCAGTTAGTCTGAGCAATTTCCAATCCGTTGTGTTCTCTTACAGTTTCAGCTTTATCCCCCTTCCGGCTTATTCAAGTGTTTAAATTTCAAATTAGTAGCTTGTCTTTATCATTCACGTTTGGATTGGGGAAACATATTACAGCCGTTGGACATGTTTACCATATTAAAAATAACAACAAAGAAAACAAAATTGATAGAGAAAAAAATAACACACTAAGGGTTATGTTGAAGTCACAGGCAATCCTGGTAAATTATCTCAATTCTGTATTCTTAAGCTACATTTCTAAAATGCCCTTACCCCAGTCTTGAGAACATTGAGGTGTGTGTGTGTGTGTGTGTGTGTGTGTGTGTGTGTCTGTCTGCGCGCGCATGCGTGCGTGTGAAACATATGAAGTGTTGGGACAGGATCAATGGATGAGAGTAAATCCTACCCAGGAGTTCTTTCTCTCCTTATGCATTTTGTTAGGTTTTCAGGACTCTCACAGGTCTCATCATAGTCTGTGTGGATAGATGAAAACTCATACAGTAAGGACCAAGAAAACAGTAACAACAGAACATAGCATTTTATGAACATATATACATATACATATTTAATACTGAATAATCCATGCTTTACGTGGTTATATAGTCTTTTTAAATGAAGGCGTTTGTATAAGAAGCCAAGAATTTTAATTTACCATCTTGTGATTTGAATTGCTTTTCCAGGAATTAAGGGTTCTCTGTTCTTTCCGTGGTGTCTGATTAAATGACACACATCAGATTTTCATCATGGCCATAGCTGCGACCAAAACGCTGATGTGTTTCCTTATGGCTTTTTCTGTACAAGCAAAGTGAAATGAAAAATTGAGACTATTGTGTGTATTATTCAGTTTTCCAAGTAATTTCTTGTTTTTCTAGAAGAAGTGTTTCTTATTCCAGTTAAGATAAAACAAAACAAAAAGGATATTAATGGTTAATGTGTGCTGTGATCATGTGAAACTGGGGACTGGAATTTACCATTGATGTTTTTTGCATTTTAACTCCTGTTCGCTTCTTTTCAAGGGTCAGGTGATGGGGTTTGCCCAACAGTAAGCCAATAAAGGTACTGGTAGATGTTCCATATAGTAGATAATCCATTTCAGAATAGGCAATCAAATGCCCTTTGTAATTATGTAAAAAGATGACGGGGATTTGGAATTTCATTTATAAGTTTGAAATCTGGAATTGGTTGATTTTATTTGCAAACGATTATGAGGTTGAACAGCACACTCTACTTGATCCTGTGTGGTGAATTCTCATATGATCAGCGTAGATAATGGAATATTTCCTTTCCTACTTAAAATGCATTTTCAAAAGGTTTGTAAATATTTGTTTCTTAGGGATCCATTTATCTTCTTCCTCTGTTCCAAAAGAACTATTATAGGGTTACAGAAAAAGATGATAAATGAGCCCAAGGAGTCTGGGTTTAAATTGTGCCACTCTAAGGTTGTACTATTATTTAGTAGACATGCAAAATCTTTGAGCCCATTAATGTTAACTGATTAAGTACTGGATTTTTTTTTTTTTTTAATGCCAGAATTTTGAAATGAGAATAAGTCAGTCATGGAGCTATTCTGGCTTTTATTTATCTGTAGGTAGATCCATATAAAAATTCAATATAACCAGAAAGAAAAATAGCTGGAAGACATTCCTTTTCAAAGGAATGACCTGGACTTCAGCTGCTCAATTCCCATTCATTTCTGAAGGCCTGAGTAATACGGTCTGTAATTGTATACAAACCTTGTAACAAAGAATGTGACAACAAAACCCATCTGCTCTTAGTTATCCTGGTACACAATACAAAGTAAAACCTGGAATGAACCATTAGGTATTTTGATTAATTAAACTTAACTGATGGTTATCCAGAAATTCTGTTTTATTACAACCTTTACTGAAATTCTCAGTGGAGTTTATGCCCCATGTAAAGTGAACATAATGAAACTTATGGTAATTTAAGACCTTCTAGAAGCTCTGCCTCATCATTCTAAATGGTGAAGCTCATTACATATATTGCATAACTCCAGAGATGGAGATATAGAAGATGTAGAAGTCCATATGGTGTGTACTGACCCCAGTGTTTTATAAAAACAATAGAAACCAAAAATACCTATCACAATACATTGGTTTTTCCATTTTCTATATTTTATATTTATATATACAGTCATAGATATAATTATATTGTGCTTATAAGAAGTATTTTCCATATTTTTACATGGTCTTAATGATTTGCATTTTGCATTTCTGCTCTGTAGCCTCTCAGCTGATTTATCTAAACCTTCTATTTTAAGGCATTTGGCTAGTATCCAGGTTTTATAACTGTTACTGCAATGACTAGATTAATGCATATAGTCATTTGCTTCTAGGTTTTTCTTGGAGAATAGATTTCAATCAGTAAGATTGGTGGATTAGAGGCTGTCTGCATTGTAGGAAGTTAGGGTGCAGAAGGAAAGGATAAAGAAAACAATTGCAGCTTTGGCATTAGACTTCTAGAGTTCCTGTGTTCTTGGAAATTCTAGAATTCTTTGATTCTGGAATATTAGTGTTCAGTTTTTCAACAGGGATCAAACAATCCAACAGTTTGGTTTCATTGAACAATAATTACAAAGGCTGAAGGCAGGCAGCCCTTCCGGGAGTCTGTTAAAGCAGTTCAGGTGTGTAATAGTGATTTCCTCGGTTGAGGGTGTATGTTGAAAATGAACAGAAACATGGCAGTCTACTCCTCATTGACCATTTATTCTGAACACTCTTGTACAAAAAAGAGATAGAAGGTTTCACTCTAAAGTTCATGAAATACTTGAGCAATGAAAATATTCGGAGAGGAATAATCAGATAAATAGACTAGTATAGATTTTAGATAGGAAAGCTTTGTATTGATTGAACCTTGAACTGAAAGTTAAAGGAAATGGAAGGCTTTTGGTAGCAAGAAGAAAAGGATGGCTTTCTCAAGGTAGGGAGGAACAAAGAAAAATTAAACAAATTCTAATTTCTTCTAGGCACTGAACAAATGAATGGGTTTTTACCTTAATATATATTTTAGCATACTATTTATTTATTGGGGACTTTTGGAGGATACAGAATTGAACTACTATTTCCCTGGTATAAGAATCACTGTATTTTATTTTATTTCAAATTTTTTATTTCAAATTTACATCAAATTTAACTGGCATCAGTTTTGTATTTAAAGATCTGACTCAGACTCCTTTCATTGGAATCTGGGTTACCCTGAAATTGTGTTCACTCTCTTTATGTATTTAATGATTAAGTGTGGCTCCCAATAATATTGCTGATTAAAAGTATAAATAAGTGAAATCTGGAGTATTTACTGGGAGAGAAATATTTATTTATTCCTCAAACCAAATATTTGTCTCCTTTAAAATTTATATTCAGAATTCTCCGTGTGAAAAGATAGGTCACCATTTCCCCCTTTGGATAAAATGATTCAATTTTATATAAAAGCAAAACTGTATAGTATTTAATTAATGGAGAAATTAGTTATCCAAAATGATTGCCATTTCTTTAGAATCCAGCATCCTTAGCATTCCTCTGAAAGCCTGCTAGAAATGCAGATTCCTAAATTCTACTCTAGGTTTACTGGTCCATAACCTTGAGGGAGGGGCCCAGGAATCTGGGTTTTAAAAAGCCCTTCAGGTGGTCCTTATGCATGCTTCAAGTGAAAAAGTCTGCTAAATTAGATTTTGTTTTGTTTTTGTGTTTGTTTTTGTTTTTAAGGCTAGACTTAATTATAGCCAACTGGTGCTTAATTCTTATAAATTTTATGCATCTCAAGTTTGGGACCAAATATTGGGTGCACAATGGATAGTGTTGTGCTTATTTTGTACATCGCTAGATGTTTTTGATGTTGTTTCATAAAATGACATTTTAATTTTGTGACCATAGTGGAAGCTTAGTTTAACACACCTAACTAAAATACGCTTGCTTCTTATATTGCTTTAAATTGTGTATTTTAATTTAATTTCATAGTTTGAATTCATGTACTTTACAATGTGTATTTTCTACATCTCAATTATAATTTATATAATTATTAGGACATAGGTTTTTTTAAAACCCCTTCAGTGAATTCTGTTAAAGATAATTAGTGGGATTTACGATATTGGCAATACATGAGCCCACATCATTTCAACACTAAGGAAGAACATGACTTTAATTTGTAAACAAGTTCAGGCATTACTCTTTTTTTTTTTTTCTTTGTCTACCAGTTCTTTTGAAGTGACTTTAAAAAACATCCGAAGTTTTCATTTCACTGTCTTTCTTTTCTCTTTCTTTTCCCTTTCATTTTCTAGATATATTGGTGTGCTTGAGCAGATGAGAGTACAGGTCAGAATTTGCTTTGTTGTTCTCTTTTCTTAGACAGTCACCACAAATACTGGTATGAAAACGAGCTCAGATTGTGCTTAAGACTTAGTCCTGCACTGTTATGGGGCACCTGGGTGGCTCAGTGGGTTAGGCTTCTGCCTTTGGTTCAGTTCATGGTCTCAGGGTTGTGAGATCGAGCCCCGGGGGTGGGCTGTCTGCTCCCCAGGGAGCCTGCTTCCCCCCTCTCCCTCTGCCTACTTGTGATCTCTCTGTGTCAAAAAATAAATAAAATCTTTAAAAAAAAAAAAAAAAAGACTTGTCCTGTACTGTTAGAGAATGCTTTTTTGCTTATTGAAAAAAAATCTTGGACTGTTAACATTTAGACTTAACTATCTCTCTGCCTGCCTACAGACCTATCTACTACCTACCTACATCCCTACTTACTTATCTCTACCAGTAGGTTAGAGTTAAGGGCAATTCATGCAGATTATTTTGCTGTGGAGAAAATCATTTGTGTATCATAATATAAAAGTAAATTACATGTATTGCATACTGTTTGAGCTAAATATACAGCTTGGGAACATAATTTACTACCTGGGGATATGAAGTAGGCATTCATTGGGTTCATGGTTTGAACCATGTTACTAGCTAAGGAAACATGTAAGTCTTCAAACTTAAAATGATGAAAAATCATTTATCTTCCTAACTTTGGCCTTTCACAAGCTGTGTTTTTGGAGTATCAGACTTCTTCCCTAACTCTTCGGAAGGGACTCCTCTCACAGTGTGCATAATGATGGTACGGAAATCCATCGGGGCTCCCTGTTCAGGAGGCACGGTAGTAGAGAGGTCCTCCCTGACCACCCCATAGAGGACATGACTCCTCCCTTTGTCAGTGGTTGTCACCCTTCGCTGCTTTATTTTTCTTTGAAATAAGTACTCCATACAGGTGAGGACTTCTGTTTGTTGAGTTGTTCTAAGCAATCTATACCCAGAATCCTGAGTGGATCCCCGACACCAGAAATTTTCTGGGATTCATTTTCTTTCTTCCTCTTCCGGAGTAGAGGGTTCCTTACAGCTGGAATTCTGTCGATTTTGTTATGTCTCTAGTGCTGAGTATGGTGCTAAGCAGTAGTAACCAATCAAAGGAATCAGGGGAAGGATACTTACGGAAGTGGGCAGAAGTAGAAACATAGTGTTAGTGGGCTAATGTGTTTGTGTTCCTCCTTTGCATCTTACCCGTCTTCATATTAAAGTCTTACATTAAGAATTCCTAGGTTATCAATGAAACAAGATGGGATTGGGAGGGAGACAAACCATAAGTGACTCTTAATCTCACAAACCAAACTGAGGGTTGCTGGGGGGAGGGAGGTTGGGAGAAGGGGGTGGGATTATGGACATTGGGGAGGGTATGTGCTTTGGTGAGTGCTGTGAAGTGTGTGAACCTGGTAATTCACAGACCTGTACCCCTGGGGATAAAAATATATGTTTATAAAAAATTAAAAATTAAAAAAAAAAGAATTCCTAGGTTAGCTGTCTTCATATTGCCCTTTATGTGTTTCTTTAAAAATTTTTTTTCTTAAATTGAAGTTTTTACCAAGGACTAAATTTTTAAAACTGTTCATTTTTCAGTTTCTAGTATGAATTTCACTTGAATTTTTAATGTCTTTTAAAGCATCAATAAAGTGTGACTTAATTATACAGGTATCCTACAGATCTGGGCTGTGACAGTAGTCTAATGAGTATAATCACCCACTTCCTGGCCCATTGTTGTCCAGATGTAGCTGTACTTTCAGCAAACAAATCTAAAAAAGTAAACCTCAGGGGAGGGCTCTCATGAGAGGCTGGTTCGAGATGCGGCAAACCACTTACCATGCTAACTTTTTTACACGAAGAAATGTGATTAAGATATGTTAAATGGAAATCTATACAAAACCAGTGAAATTGTTAAAATATTCAAATATGCCATACTGTAACAAGAAAACACTGCAATGCACTGAAATCAGCAGTAGAACAGCTGTGTTTTAAAGGACAGTACTTTGAATGTCACTTGACAATTTGCTTTCAATTAGAAGTAATTTACAGGAAGATGCCCACAAGCTAATCTTTACAGGATAATTAAGTTCCATTTTCTTTACTTTTAATTAAAAAGCAGAAAAGATTTAGCTGATCCATAAAAAATGTTCTGTTTAAACATTCATCAGACTTCACACTCTTTTTTTGTTATTTGTTGTAGCAGATGTTATCAAAAGTGCAGTCTGCTCTGTTTTAAATCCTGAGCATTTGGAAAGTGAAACAGGAGTTGCAGTAGGCATGTACTGGTGAGGTATGATCATTTAGCATCTGTATGTTCTAAGAGGATAGAACAGATACTACTGTTCCATTCCTTAATTATGTTCCGTCTGATGCATTTAATTGTACTACAAAACCACATACATTAAAATGAGAAGCCATGCAGCTGTCAATTTTGAACATTATACGTAGTAGGATGATACCTAAAAAACCCCTTTTACTGCAGATGTCTTAACGTGTCTCTCGATTCAGATGAACACATTTTTTATTGTAATTTTAATAATATAAAATTTGACACTGACTATTTTAACTTGAGTTTTTACTCATTGAAAAGCAGGGAGATTTCATTCAAAAGCCATTTAAAACTTTACTCACTGGTTTTTAACGTGGTTTTTTAGCATCACTGCTGTTTTTATTTGGCAAAATAAAATATATTGCCAAAGACGTTTGGAGCTTTGATTTTAAAACTTACTATTGAACATACTATTTTTTTTTTTTAAGGTGATGAGAGCTGACTAGATCATGAATTGTCATAATAATTCTCACCTTGGACTATGCTAAGGAATTGTATGAAAAACTCTTCAGGCAAGGATTCTTTAGTCCAATATTATAGTGGGTTTTTTTTTAAACTTTTCTATTTTTGGGTAATTAATCTGTTCATGTTGATAATAGCTTTATTTTTTAGACTTTAAAAGATTTCCCTAATTTGAAAAAAAAGTTGAGTCACAATAGAGCAGTCTACATAAAATTTTTATAGTAATCATTCCATTCACTATGCCTTTTGTCAAACAAGCTTGATTTTCAGTCTTCTGATCGGTGAGTACCTAAAATTTAAAGATCCTATTGGAGTTACCTATTTTTGTTTACTTTTATTTTCTTATTTCCCTCTGTTTGAGGGATAACTACAAATGACAAGACAGGTTGTTCACATGCCCGCTCATTTATTTGCTTTTGCAATTTACATTTGTATATGTAGGGAATATGCCCAAAGGCACTTTGACCAATATAGTTTAGGAGACTGCAAAATAAAGAAATGCAATTTATTTCAGCATATATTATAAATTTCAGGTAGGAGCTTAATTATAATAATCACAATGCATTCATATAAATGGAGTATGTGTTTGAACATGTAAATGTCATCAGGTTTTGTAATGAACTGGTGAAAATATATGCTTCTTTTATTGAAAGGATAACACTGGAAGAAAAGATTAAGCATGCCCTGTCTTCCTCCTTCCCTCTTCTCTCTTTGGTAATCAACACCTGGTTTGATTACATCTTTTTGAACTCTGAAAGCTATACTATAAACTCTTTACATAGAAGTTTTTATGAAAGGGAATTGTGGCAAACAGTAGTTAAACTTTCCACTTTCAGGAGAATCCCACCTTTTTTTTCTTTTTCTTTCTTTCTTTCTTTTTTTTGTCATCCTGTAATTCAGACTTCCTTTAGTAAACGATCAGCAGTTTTCTTATTGTTCAGGAGAGTGCAGTGATTTCCCTTTGGTGCTTGATTTTCAAGTTTCTGACTGCTTTCGGAAGGATGGAACTGATTCTTATGTATTTGTGGTGCTTGGAGGAGTTATTAACCGGGCTTAGTTTAGGTACCTGTACCCCGTCCGCTGTACCTAATGCATGGCTAGTACATGATTGGTTCTCATTAGATATTCATTTAATAGCTGGTAGACAAGGAAGTTTAGACAGAGCTCAATTTGATGCAGTACGCACATTTTGTGAATTCTCCTTTCCTTTCCTTTCTATTCTTTTCCTTTTATTTCTTCCTCCCTCTCTCCCTCCCTCCGTTCCTTCCTTCCTGTAAGATCAAAAGGATCTGTGATCTAAGTAGCCACAAGCAATTGTGTTCCTTTCCATCTCCTTCAGGGCTGTACTTGTAAAGCTAGGATTTGTGAATACTGACCTTCTCACAAACTATACATATAAAACAATTAGATTTTTTTTATAAATACAGAAATAATCAGAAATAATGTCCTACTTCAAGAGATCAAAAAAAGATAGATTTTTTTTTCTTGCCTATATTTAATTTATTGGTTTGGGGTTTTTTTTGCTTTTGTAGTTCTTGTGGCTCACCCCTTCCCCACACCCCATGTTTGAGTACTATAATGTTTCTAGCTTTTATTTCTATATCTAAATACATTTTTATTTCTTGCCTGTATTTTCTAAAAATTAATCTTGAATTGGCATCTGTTTTTCCTCTTTATTCCTTCACCCTGCTTGTAATCCTTCCTCCCTCAAGTCTATCCGGTTGACGTTCCAGAAACAACTGACATCTTGTCATCATGGTTTAAAATCTGCTATGGCTCCCTATTACCTACTTCATTAAGTCCAGATTCTTCTGGAATCTGGTTTGGACTTGGTTTTAGGACTTCCCATTACTTTTCCTTTTTCAAGTTATTTCTTATACTTTCTAGGCCATAAGGAAACTTTGTCTTCCTATACTCCATCCCACAATGTCCATTCACTTCCAGTCCCTGCTCCTGACCTTTGCTCGTGTAATTCCCTGCCTTTCCCTCTTCATCATCTAAATCTTCCACATTGAAAAGGTCCGGTGGAAGTCTCACTTGTTCCAAGAAGCTTCCCATTATTCTTCTTATCCTCAGTCTTTACTGTTCTATATTTCTTTTGCAAAAATGGTGTCAGACATTTTGGCAATTTTTTAAAAAAAGATTTTATTTATTTATTTGACAGACAAAGATCACAATTAGGCAGAGGGGCAGGCAGAGAGAGAGGAGGAAGCAGACTCCCTGCTGAGCAGAGAGCCCAATGCAGGGCTCAATCCCAGAACACCAGGATCATGATCTGAGTTGAAGGCAGAGGCTTTAACCTACTGAGCTACTCAGGCACCCCTTGGCATTTTTTATATTTTATATTTTATATATATTTTTATATTTTATATTTTAAATTTTTCCTAATAGATTAGCTTTGTCTCCCTATGATGAACGTGTGTTTTAATAACAGAAGAAAAGTGTCCTTATGCCCCTTTTGCTTTTTCGTAAACCCTAAATCTCATAGCATGGTGGTAAGCAGGTGATAGGCATTTATATCGTGTCTCGTTTGACTTTTAAAAAGCAGACTGTATATTAGAACTTCCTAAGTAGCTGCATACATGTTTTGGGGAAAGTATGGAATAATATTTTCTCATACATTTAGAATAAGCTCCCCCCCATCACCAAAGACTTGGGGAATATGTTTCATGTTTGTTTCTAGAGCGATTTTCTGCCACTTGGGAAAAAAATATTCTTTTAAAAGATAATTACCATTCGCTTGAAGAGATAAATCATCAGTTTTTTCGGACTATCATTTTAGTTCTCAATAACTCATTTTGGAGCTAAGATGTGAGTGAAAGGAAGGACGTGTAAGTCATCTGTCTCTTTACCCATGGAGCGGCGGTGCCACCATGCCTCTGCCTGTTACTGGGTTCATCAGAGCCTTTGCGTATTTGTAATTACCCTTCCATAAATAGTTCGCAACTTGACCACAGCATTTTACCGCTCCGTTAGAATGAGGCCCAAGGTCCAAGTTAAAAGCAAAATCCTCAATGAATTTAACAAAATTAAGCAAAGAGCTTTAGGTTATAAGAGCAGAGTTAATGGATTCAGCTGTTCTTTACTTTAACTTTAACCAACAAATTTTGCATTCATTTTCCAGATGTGAGCCTCATTCAATTAAAATGGAGTCAAAGTATTTTGTGAAACTCTTACATCACCCCTGGAGATAATTGGAGATAATCTAGTGTGTCACAACACTAGAGCTAGCAAATCAGCATTCGGGGTGGGAGGGGGGTTGGTTTCTTAACTATATGGCTGAAGTATTTCAAGATTAATTTTTAATGCATATTGGCAAACTGTTGCTCGGGTTGTTCATGTGACTCCGCTTAGCCAGAGCTAGATTATGGTGGGGAATCCTGGAATTCAGAGGCAGCCAATCCCAGAGCGAGGGACAGAATATAGTGGTGTTCCTCGCAGTGTGGTTGGTTCAAGGACCAAAACCAATCAACAACACCTGGAAGCCGGTTAGCAAAACAAATCTGTGGGCTCTACCCCAGACCTCCTAACCCGGAAGCTCTGGCTGGAGCTCAGGAATATACAGAGTAACACCCTCCTCTCCAGGTAAACCTTATATTATGCTAACGTCTAAGAGCTTCTGTCTGAGGAACTGTGGAGTCCAGCTCCTATCATTATCAGATAAACCTATCCTCTGTATTGCAATTGAACAAGCTATCTCTGATGATTTCTGATCTCTCGCCCATTGTCATAAAACGCAGACAAACCGAATCAAGTTTTCTTAAAATATGGGTTATTGCACAATTTTCATTTGTATTTTGAAGTGTATTCTCAACTGATTCATCTGAGCTGATTAAAATGCAAACAAAAGAGCTAGATCGCTGTGATAAGCAGTGGAAATTCCACAGCCTCTTCTAAGAGCAAATGTGTGCTTTATTCAGCTTTGAGCCCTTCCCACCCAGCAGAGAACAAAAGCAACTGTAGAGCAACCTTATTCTGGCTGGGTCTTGGCATTTAGGTGCGTTTCATTTCCGCGCATGGCTGTGTTCTGTCTTCATACAGGAAACTCTCCGCAGAATCAGTCAAATCTCAGATTGCTTGAACTACGAACTACTCCATCAGGCTGATGTTTCCCTAATGAACAGAGGATTTCTAATCCCTATACCAAATAATTAACTGTTTTTCCATATCGAGGTGCTAGATAGCGACTTGGAGTTCTGTATTAGTTATAATACAGAACTTGTAAAATGACTCGACCATTTCTTGAGATCTTCAAGTGTTCATAGTTTGCTATGTAAATGTGTTGGCCATATATTGATCTCTGTCAACATCAATAAATAAGATCAGTAATTAGTGTCATTTAAAAATGTAGATTACAGGGGTGCCTTGGTGTCTCAGTGGGTTAAACCTCTGCCTTCAGCTCAGGTCATGATCCCAGAGTCCTGGGATTGAGCCCCACATTGGGCTTTCTGCTCGGCAGGGAGCCTGCTTCCCCTCTCTCTCTGCCTGCCTCTCTGCCTACTTGTGATCTCTGTCTGTCAAATAAATAAATAAATAAAAATCTTAAAAATATGGATTACAGCTGCTCTCTGTCTTCTCTGCACCGGGAGCACCTCTGCTGCCAAAGCCCACCCCCAATCTCCTGAAAAATGTCCACCTGCGCCAAGTTTGTCTCCAACCCGTTGCTGGTGAGGAGAACCTCTAAGCTGTTGAGTTGATCACTGTCTGCAGTGGAGCTAAACCCACTGCAGATGCTGACAGAGGAGAACCTCAGCAGCTTGGCAGCCCCTCGTCCCCTGACCTCACTGATTCCTAACTATGGCTTCTGAACCAGCGTCATTTCACGGGGCATGGACCCAGCAGCCAAGTGCGCTGGGGCTGAGGCTGCCATGGTAGGGGTGGTTGGTTCTTGGGCTGTGTTGGGAGCCTCATCATTGGTTATGGCAGGAACCCCTCTCTGGAGCAATTGCTCTTCCCCTACACCATTCTGGGCTTTGCCCTCTTGGACACCGTGGGGCTCTTGTGCCTGATGGTGACCTTTCTTATCCTCTTTGCCATGGACAGGGAGCCGTGTCCTCCTCCCATAGGTCCTTCTCCTGTGTGTCGTCTGCCCTATGTTCCTTTTCCTATACCTCCCCAGGCAGCCTGGGTTGCCTCAGGGTTTAACAGAGAGAAGACAATTACTATGTTAATAAGAAAAACATATGGCGATTATGTCAACTCTTATAATTATATAAATTGTTTCTGAAAATGAACTTTTT
This sequence comes from Mustela nigripes, assembly GCF_022355385.1. Classification (NCBI taxonomy): domain Eukaryota; kingdom Metazoa; phylum Chordata; class Mammalia; order Carnivora; family Mustelidae; genus Mustela; species Mustela nigripes. The sequence continues at coordinate 165,329,025 of NC_081559.1, forward strand.
ATAATAATGCTTTATAGAAACTGCAAGCTTGGCTATAATCGATTCTGCATATGTGAATGTGTGTGTATAATATCCTGGAAGCCCTGCAGTATGTTGTAGAGTATAGGAGGAGAATTTTTGGCTTTGCCAGTTTAGTGTAGCTTAGAGCTGAGACTCAGTTATAACCTCCAGGGCATCTAGAAGTAAAATCATATTTTACTTTTATTTAGGTAAAGGTAGAATTTACCCTACCAAAATCTTTTCTCTACCTTAGGTTATGTAAAATATTGTGGAGTAGCAATAGTTCTACTGGATCTGGCTTGACTGATCTTTATATTGGTGCTACTAAGTCTGTATTTTACATCTAACTGATTGTATTGAATTTGTGTTATGTCTGATACTGGCTGGGAAGTTATAATGCCCTGGAGGGTTATTACTATTAGTGATACCGAGATGCTGTGATGATAACAAGCTCTTCTTTTCATCTAGAAGGACTCCGTTTTATCATGCTTAGGTTTTTTGTCACATTCTGTTTATTATGTTCATTTATTTTAATTTTACTGATGTCCTTTAAATGCCTGGTTGTATCATATTGCTAGACTCCTGGAGGGTGGAGAAGGCAAACTATGTAACTAAAACAGTTTTTTTGTTTTTTGTTTTTGTTTCTTTTTCCTCAAAACGGCTTTCCTCTATGAGTGAATCAATGTGGGGGAAGACTGAGTATGTCCCAAAGTGAAGGTAGCTCTTTTCGTTAACCCACTTATAATATTGGCATCTTGTGCCATTAAACTTAAATTTGATACATTTTATTGATTGAATCCCAGAATTTTGGCATAGAGTTCCCTGGGCTCAGGATAATGACTCTAGGTCTGGAGTCACAAATAAAAGTTTTGTTTTGTTTGTTTTCTTCTAGTGTAACTGCTGATTTTATTATCCGACAATATTTCCAAATTGAGCAGCTCTGTTTAGAGCTTTGGAAGGTGCTGAGACACCTCCCATGGGAGAAGGAACTCTTGGTTGATATTTTTTTTGCTTGTATGCTTTGTCAAGGGATTTGTGGAACTACCTTTTACTAAGATACACATTCAAGTGTATCTTCAATCATATTTATATGTTCAAGGACTTTGAAACTCAGGCTTCTTGGATATTACATGTTCACTGAACTATCTCTTAGTATGTATTTATGTCTTTGATAAAATTTTAAGTTGTTATTTAAATTATTCATTTCATCTATGATGCTAGTAGAGTCATATATATGTGTGTTTCTTTGGCTTGACAAATATATAGAAAACATGTTAATTCATCCATTGTGTGTGGCTCTATCACCAAGAGTGCCTTTGAAAAGATCATTTGAAATAGTTGCTCTAAAGTGGAAGGGTGGCTAAATTATTTGATTTTAAAATATTTGTATAACAAGGCTTTTTTGAACTTCGTGTTTTTTTTTTTTTTCAATGAAGGAAAAACTACATGAAATGAAAACTACATTTTTTGGATGCCGATCATAGGTATTGTGATACATGCTCTAATTCAGGTTATCTCATATTGCCCTTATAGTGATACTCCAGCTTAGGCTCAGGGGAATAAAAAGCATGTCTGAGATACAAACCCAGTTCTAACTCCCTGCGCCACTGTGTTTCTACCCTGACGTGCTTACTCTTGCCATGAGGCCACATGCTAATATTTGGTGGAGGGTGCAGTAATAAAAGACATTTGCAAAGGAGTGGAAAAGCCAGATAGCTTTGGTGAAGACATAGGGACATAGGGAATTCTAAGGAGCTGTGTGGGCCCTCTGCTTTGAGAGTATAGGAAGGAAGAAGATCCATTTTCCAAAATCAATTTTTCCTTTCTCTAATTTTCTCAAAATTAGCTTATATAATTGATAGGTATTTATCAGTGTGTGCTTTACAGCCTATCTTGTCCACTTGCATATTGTGGAAAATTAAGTTAAAATAATCTTTTTTTTTGGGGGGGAAAAAAGAGAGAAGGGTATGTTGTAGGAAAAATCAGTACCAATTGTATGCTGGTTTTAGCTTGAATCCAGAATTCTGGTACTAAATGAAGATTTTTATTTGTATCCGGTTTATTCAAAAGTTGGGGACACTGAAAATATATTTATTTACTGATATGTATGAACTACCTTTTACTAAGATGATCTTCATGGTATGTGTGGTATGGGAACATTATTCCCCATATGTAAGACTCATTTGAAGCTTTCTTATTCCAGGGTTGAATAGATGGTTGCTAGATAAAGGCATCCATAAAATGATAATTGAGTGTAGTTATAAAAAATAGCTTTCAATTTTGGTTTCTAAGATACACTTGTAAGGGGCGCCTGGGTGGCTCAGTGGGTAAAGCCTCTGCCTTCGGCTCAGGTCATGATCCCAGGGTCCTGGGATCGAGCCCCGTATTGGGCTCTCTGCTCCATGGAGAGCCTGCTTCCTCCTCTCTCTCTGCCTGTCTCTCTGCCTACTTGTGATCTCTCTCTCTGTCTAATAAATAAATAAAATCTTAAAAAAAAAAGATACACTTGTAAATTTTTATAATGTTACGGCATATTGTCCGGATTGGTTGATTGGGGGAGGGGAGAACTAAAGTAATTCAGACAAGCAATAATTACTAGGTCAAGAAATAGGGCAATTAAAAAATGATTCATGGCAAGTAGGAGTGAGACATTTACATTCTGAAAATTAATTATGGGACATTTTATTTAAATTATAATCAGGAAGAAAAGTTCAGGGAAAAGAAAGAGGTTCAGGGAAATTTTATATGTACTCATCTTGAGTACAAATTAGTAAAGATCTTAAATCCAACTAAAGTGTCAGAGTCCCTTCAAGAGATTGGAAAACCCTATTTCACTGTGACTAAAATGCCTGAAGTTTTAACCTCCAAACTAAAATATAATCAAAGGTAGAGAGTGTGAATGTTTTGATAAGTCTACCTATATATCCATGATGTGAGAGTACCAAAGACATGGATACTTGATTTTACAGGGTCAACAATGATGTGTTCCATTGGCCAACGCCAGTGTGAGAGCTCATATAAAATCCTCAACAAATTTTAAATTATAACATATAAAAATTAAATCAATATATAAAGATAAAATATAAAATTATAAAATCCTCTACAAATTATAAAAATAAATTATTTTGTTTACTTAAGCAACAACAATATCCAGCTGCAATCCATTTATTGTATCGTGCCTTCTTAGAAGCTGGCTTTGACTCTGAAGGTCTGATGTCTCACAGCCTTGGTCTTTGGCCTTGAAGGCACTGACCATTACCGCTCTCATTGGACTCCCATTTTTTTTTTTTTTTTTTCCTTTGGCTCCTTCTCCTTCCACCTCATTTCCCCATTGAACTTTTCTGTCCTGGGCCCTGTTATCTCAGCTTGCTTTCAGCTTTTCTTTTCTTTTTTTTTAAAGATTTTATTTATTTATTTGACAGACAGAAATCACCAATAGGCAGAGAGGCAAGCAAAGAGAGAGGGGGAAGTAGGCTCCCTGCTGAGCAGAGAGCCCAATGCAGGGCTCAATCCCAGGACCCTGAGATCATGACCTGAGCCGAAGGCAGAGGCTTTAACCCACTGAGCCACCCAGGCACCCCGATTTCAGCTTTTCAAACTCCTTTTGTACTCACTCTGATGAGCCCAACCTAGTTTAAGAGTGGGGATATAGAGGGCCCTGGCCTGCCCTTTCCTATTTTATTAGGCATTGGGGTATTTGGCATGTTTTCAGTGTTAGCTATGGGGCTCTCAACTCACAGGATAAAGCTAATATCCAGTAATTTTAGATCCAGTAGTAGCTGAATGGCACATCCCTGGCTTTTCAGTTTGCAAGTCTGCCCTTCCCATGGCTAATGTAAGAAATCTTGTTTGATTTGAAAGGGTAATATCAAAGACAGAGTTTTAGATTTGAGGACTAGAAATCCCACACCTGAATCGCTCAGAATGTGTTTGCTGGAATCAGATAAAATTCCTTCCAGTGGCTGGTAAACCTCTCTTAGGGTAACAAATTGAAGAATAAAGTAAATTTCATTATCAGATATTCAATTTCAGTATTTAAAATAAGTGATCAAATATAATGCATAATCTCTGAAGTAGTTTGTAGAAGTGACCAATGTAAGTAATGGAATTTGGGTTTAAAAAGGATGCTCTTTGCCATGGGAAAACGTTTTCAGATATCCATCCAGTAAGACCAACATGCAGGAGTTAGCTTCAGGTGTTTTAGTTGTTGTTTATTAAGCAAGTAGAGTGGGGAGAAGGCCCAGAGTCAACTCATTTTTTTTTGTTTGTTTGTTTTGTTTTGTTTTGTTTTAAGATTTTATTTATTTATTTGACAGGGAGAGATCACAAGTAGGCAGAGAGGCAGGCAAAGAGAGAGGGGGAGAAGCAGGTTCCCCTCTGAGCAGAGAGCCCAATGCGGGACTCGATCCCAGGACCCTGAGATCATGACCCGAGCCGAAGGCAGAGGCTTAACCCATTGAGCCACCCAGGTGCGCCCTTCCCATATTGCTTTTTAAAAGTGTAAAAAAAAAAAAAAAAAGATTTATCTTTTAGTCCATTCAGAGTGGTTCTCCCAGGAGAAAGACTGATGTACTCAGCCACAAACACTTTACTCAGCTGTACGGGCTTAAAAATGTAGACACTTTTAAATGTAGACAACTTGATTTAACTGCTCCTTTCATTTAGTTTACCATGCTGTTTGGAATACTCAGTTTTTCAAGATGATTGATGATTTCTAATACCCCGGCAATAATTTCAGCCTCTGTTAATGCTGAGGTATAAGACTGACATCATCTTTATAAATTTACCGTTTAGTTAATCCAGTCGTGCTGGTTGATTAGTGGTTAAAATCCAAGCATCCCATTAGATACCCAAATGATACTATAATATCTCAAAATAAATGTCCATGCTAATTTTTTTTTTTTTTTTTTTGAATGCAGAATGACATACTGACTTGGGGAAACACTGAATTGATGTCAGTTGCCTTTTAATGGTGTCTGGATGTTATGGTGCTTTGCATAATTTGATCAGCAGGCAAGCTGTACAACATAGAGTTTCCTCCCTTAGACTTCCTACCTATAATCTAGGGTAGTTTTCTTGGTAGGTAGTCAGAGGTCTAGAAGCGAAGATTTCTAGACACTGACTGAGGAATCACTAGAGACACATCTTTCAACAGAACCATTTGTATAGTTTCCACAAATAATTCTTTATTAAAGAGACTATGAAGAGATATTAAATCTCTGCATGAAAGTTAAGTTAGATATCATACTAAGAATGTATTTTTTCAATTTTTATTTATTTATTTGAGAGGGAGAGAGAGCATGCACATTTGTGAGTGGGCGTATGGGGTGGTCAGAGGGAGAGGAAGGGAGGGAATCTTAAGCAGGCCCCATGTCCAGCACCGAGCCTGATGTAGGGTTCGATCTCATGACTCTGAGATCATGACCCCAGCCGAAATCAAGAGCCAGGTGCTTCACTGACTGAATCACCCAGGTGCTCCATACTGAGAATATTTTTATATTAAATATAAAGTAGGGAAGTTGGATAAACATACAATAAGGATAATTTTTTTAAGGAGATGAAAGGTAATTGCTGTGGTTGCTAGTATTTCCTATTAAAACTGTATAAATTAATATAAGGCCCTGGGATTTTAATCTCCTGGTCCATATTCTTTCACCACTCTGAGCCTAATCAGGCTAATGTGGGTGCTGTAGGCATTCAGAAATTAAATTGAAATATTGATGCTTGACTTTAAGTACAAAGCAAGTGGGACAAGCACAGTGTTTTCTTCCTTTATTTTATTTCTGAATAAATTTATTCATTTTATTATGACACGGAAGACCATGTTAACTCTTTTACTCCCCAGTTCTTTTTCTCTAAACTCCCACTATCAAAATGACTGTATTGTGTCATATCTAGAAAAATGTGGAACGCATGCATCCTCTTTCTCTTTTCCAAGTTGTTATTGCTGGTGTCCATAAATGTTACCGTGGGGGAGAGAAAAGCGGGGTTGGCTAATATGAGAGTCAGTGAGGTGTGGACTTGACTTGTGTTCTGGGAAGGAAGGAAATATTTCTAGAGGAAGGAAGCATGCTGAGGGATCTTGGGCCACAGCTCTGGATTCTGGGAGAAGCAATTGTCAGCAAATAATCCTTATTAACCACAATTCCAGGAATGGTCTTCATCTAGCTTCAGCTGGATGGACTCTTTATTTTTATTTCATTAAGAGAGACAAAAAACTTAGATCATAAATGCTAGATGAACATTTCCTATCTAATTTTAATATGTCCATATTAGTAGGTCAGTCAAGAGGCTGTAAATGACTGAAGTCAGACCTTCTTATGTTCTGGTAGTAGAGAGAGAGAAAGAGCTAAAGAGGGATAGGTACAGATAAGAGAACTGGAGATGCCAGGAGCATCTTAGGTGACGGGAGTGGTCACTTCAGGGGTGGGAAGTTGAGTAGAACTGTCTAGTGTGCTGTTGTGTTGGCTCAGATCATCAAAATGCCTGGTGGATAATAGTTGCTCCACAAAAATACATCTCTCCACTGTCTGGGTCTGGTCACTTCTATTATTTTTGTTTAGCTTGAGGCAATGTGTGGTTTTGACCTAGGAACTTTTTGAAGTTCATGGCTCTGAATCTCAGTGGTTCTGTTTCATTTGATTTACAAAGTACTTTTTAACATTAACTTTTCAATGAAAGAGCTTTATTCCCAGAAGATGTTTTAGCCAGGGGTATACTTGCCATGATTTATGACCAGAGCAAATAATAAAATATATAAAACCACATATGATGGGGCCCATTAAGTTATTTCTAGATAACTTTGCTCCTAAGTTAAACTGGCTATGTTTTTCCATGTCTGTGTCTGATAAGTAGATTTATCTCAACATCAGGTTTTCACAAGATTAATAATCCCTCTTTGTTAAGAGAGTCTGGTTTAAAATTGAAGGCAGTTATCCTGATGTGAATTTTATAAACATGTGCTAAATAATATTATGCTTTCATATATTTAAAGCATATCTGATATTATAACTATACTTTAAATCAGATGTCTTACAGAAATGGAAGTATACTCAGTAAGAAAAAAAGTGGTTAGGCTAAAAAGATTTTTTTCTTTTGCTTGAATAATACTAGGCTTTCAAAGCTGTAACCTGAATTATTAGCACATATAAATCCATCTTCTTAATTAAATGGGGCCCTTGGCCATTGAACACCAGCATATGGACAGAGGTAGTTACTAAATGTTATTATGAGGCTGGCCTGGCCACATAATCCATTAGAGGTAGGATTCAGTTATATTGGTAGCAGCAAAGTGATTTTTATGGTTGTAAGAATCCTCTCTTTGTTCTGTCAGTATCAATTATTTCAGTACTAATAAAAATCTAAAAAGGGGGTCAAGTTTTATGATCTGTGCTTTGGATGGATAATTTGCAACATTTCTATCCAATAAGCCAAGAGTTTCTTTCTTTCTGGAAAGGACCTGTGCTATGTGGCTTGTCTAAATGACCCCAGTGTGTAACTATGGAGAAAGTCAACATGATATCATGGGATTATAATTTTAGAAAATTTCACTGAAGGATATGAATAGATATTAAAATAATAAATACGCACTTACAATAGTATGTCTATAAGTATTTAGGATTGCAGTAGTGACCATTACATATTTTCTTTGGTGATTTTATCAGTGTCAATCAGTTTTGCTTAAAATTTTTTGAGAAATAACTTACAGTAATATGTTAAAATGTGTGGTTACAAGTGAGAGGAAATCTGTGTACTCATTTGAAGTTTTGGTCCACCTTTTAGGGGGACCACCAGTAAATTAGTGAAGAACAGCCCCTTAAAACAACAGTGAAAAGTAAATCAAGGGCAGAACTGGCATGGCATAGTGGAGGGAATAAAGGAACTTACTTTGTGATGGGAAACAGCATCCTGAGAGGATAACGTAAGAGCTTGTGCATGCATGTATTTTGCAAGTCATGGACCCCTGGAATTCAAGATGTTAGGTAGAGCTTCCTAAAACCCCAGAAGTGTTAAGCCTCTATTTAATACTGTTGGATCTTCCTATGTCCACACACCATGGCGATATTGCCAAGGCATATGTGGAGCTGGTCAGAAAACGTTCATGGCAAGGAGACAGAGATAGGAAACAGACTAGTAGTCAGTCTCTCCAACGTCCAAAGAGTTGAATTTGTCAAGGATTGGTACTTTCGGGAAATGGATTTAATGATGTGGATCTGTATACTTTCCTAGTAATAATGCAGAGGTCATTATACTGTCCACATCCAAGAACAGAAGGGAACTTTAAGAAGAGTTTGTAAACTTAGGGGAAGAAAACCAGATGAACTGGTTAAGTTGGGTTACAGAGGTTATCTACCTAAAGGCATAGGCTCTTTAGAGCCATCAGAAGGCAATAAAGGAAAATAGACCAGGATATAGACCCCTCAATGGTTATATGATTTCAAATTCAGGAAATTTGTAAATGAACAGGAATATTAAGTTATTGAGTTATGGCTGGAGGTATGAAATTAAAATATAGATAATTTATATATGTTGTGAAAAAAAAGATGATACTCTTATGTAAGAATAGAATATGATGCTGGGTTAGACTGTTAACTGTAGAAAGAAGATGCTATAAAGGACATTATTAGGATAACTGACAAAATTTGACTATATATTACATAGTTATGTAATTGGCTATGTATTAGAAAATTGACTATATATTACATAGTTATGTCTACCAACATTAATTATCCTTAATTAGTGAAATGTACAATAGTTGCATATGAGAATGTCCTTGTTCTTACGATACATACTGAATACTTAGAATAAAGGGCCATAAAGCTTGCAACTTACTTCAAAAGGTTTAACAAAATGATAACAGTGATATTTTTATTACTGAGAAAGACATAAAGCACATGTGGCAAAATGTTAGCAGTTGTAATTCAGGTGAATAATGTATGGGCGTTCATTATGTAAGTATTGTAACTTTCTGAAGATTTAAAATATACTCAATAAAAGGTAGAAAAAAATAAATGCAACTAGCAAGTAAAATTACTACTACTACTACTAGTAATAATAATAATGATAATGATAATCATAAATGTGTACTGAACTTTATAGTTTATAGTTCAGTTTATAGGTAGATGGAAATCTTGATACACAGATGTCCAAAGGCCAGAATAACTATGATTGAGATACTAGAGTACAATGTTCACTATGAAGTTCTAAGGTTAATTTAAATAGGTTTATATCTGTGTACGCCTAACAGCAATAGAAAATTCTCCTCAAACATTTTCTTGAAGGACAATGAACTTTGCAAGTTACCAAACATATCCTTGAATTGTGTTGGAGATAATATTGTGATGTATAAAGAGAAGAAAGAAAGTAGGAAAAGAAAGCTCTTCTAAATTTTATCCATTAGGAGTGTGACATAACTAGGAATTATAACTGGAAGAAAGGTAAGGTTGATGATAATGATCAGAATAAAATGTAAATGAAAGCATGTAAATAAAGAAGAGAGTTCAGTAAATGTAGAAGAAAATGGTAGAAAAAAGTTCCAGGTGTGAATAATACTCAAAATCCATAGATCATCTCCCCATTCATATAGGTAAGGCCACTAAGTGTTCTGACCAGCATGGTCATGTTAAATTTCTCCATCTTCCTCTTTAAGCCTTAGGGAAACAAGAAGTCCATTACTGTCCCGATGGCTGGAAGACTTCTCCTTGATCAATTGTCTTAATCTTTTATTCTTACTGTATAATCTTTGTGGATCTTTTTTTGTCTGCTTAACATGGAAGCAAAGGACCTGCGAAAGGTCAAGGAAACCCATACTTTGGTTTTCACCTCCTCAGTTCAGCCAACCATTCACTGAACCCGCATTCATATTTCACAACATTCCTTTTTATCAGGTACCCCTAGAAACCATTTTTACCTCTTTTTGACAGACCTTGCCTTCTAAGTCCATTTTCAATTTTATTTTCCTTTCTGTCTGTTTCTTAAGCCTCCGTTGAAGTACCAGGACACTTTTTTCTCTTTTAATTTCAAACTGTCACTGAAAGGGATCTGAAGAAGAGTAGTCTAGATTTCACAAGGCGGTGACTTCTACCAGTGCCATAATAATGGATACTTTTGTGTCCATTTTTGTGTCCATTTCATCAATACCAGATTGATGAACCTGGTATTCAGGAATGCCAGAGGAAAAGAGATGTCACAGGGATAAATAAAATGCTTTAAAAATAGAAGTCAGGAAGGCTACAAAAATGGAAGGTAGATTATTTGACCAAAAAAATTGCAATTAGTACCTGAATTGCATTTTAAGTCATAGAAAAGCAACAACTACAACAAAATAAAACAAAAGAAATGAGATAAAGAAAGAACAAAGAAAAAAACGAACACTGCATTCTTTTCTTTTAAATACATTAAAACTCGGGAAAATGATAAAGGAGAACATTGTTCTTTTATCAGATGGGAAAGGAAAACTCTTAACTGATGACACACAAAAGGCAGAGACTTTTAATAAGTATTTTCTTTACCTCTGTCTTCACACAAAAAGGTCATCTTTGATCTAATCACTGGAATAGCCAACACCTGGGCTGGACGGCAGAAAGTCATGATAAAGGAAGGAAAGAACTGGAGATTGTGTTAAAAAAAAATAAAAAAAATAAAAATAAAAGGTTATTCAAATGCTGGCATTGGCAAACTTTAATATATAAATGGAACTCTTTTAAGTATGGGGTGTCAATTATCTTCCTGTCTGGGGGCTTTCGGTATATATGATCTACACAATCTCTTTCAAATAATAAATAGAAATTTTGTATGTGCAGAGTCTAGGGGAAATCAGACGGAACTATGATGGAGCCCCAAATCTCAAGAAATTTGCACACAATAAACTAGTCTTGGTTAAAACTTCCTAATAGAGAAAATGTTATAATATGAATTATTTATAAAATTATTCATAAAAGATGCACCACTAGCTAAATAAAGTCCTCACGGGTCCACAGATACTTATCAATGGTTTTAAGAAACCTCAGGAAAACTTTACCAAGTTACTTAAATATGAATTTTTTTGTTTTTTGTTTGTTTGTTTTTTGTTTTCATAAAGGAGTTAGATGGGGAGAACAACAAAGGTTTGGCCAAGTGGACAGGCACGGAAACAGGAAAGCAGTGGCTAGAAGTGGGAAACCACCCAGAGTGGTGACTAGTTAACAAAGTGAATCAGAGTCGGGGAGAAAATCCTGGATTGGCCAATCTCGTCCTCTATAGAGTGGTTCAAGTTTATGGGAGTAAAGACAACAACTTTTTTCCTTCAGATCTTCTAACTTCCTAGGAAGAATATGGGCTCTGTTCCTAATTTACCACCCAGGGACTCCTTTGTCAGAACCCAGGCCATGAATCGTTTGTGATTTTGTTCCTGGTGTACATAGTGTAACTTGATTTTGATTAAGTATTCTGACACAGTGTCCCATGATAACTTTATTAGTATTTTGTGGCAATGAGTTTGGAGCTGCTGTTTTGTCATTATTACTTGATATTTTTCCAAGGTAAAATTACACAAAATTACCCAAAATTCTTGAATTTTTTCCTAATCCATTTTTCCAGTAGGAAAAAATTGACCTATTAGGTCTTACGCCCAAATCTGAATTTTAGGATTTATTACCCTTCGGGGGTGGGGGGGAAGGATTTGCTGGAGAGAAATCAAACAAGGTTTCCGTTGATGGAAAAAAAGCCATGGGATTACCAACCACTTAAGGCGGGTGTAGGAGAGAGAAGAAGAGAGTCAAGGGGAGAAAAGAGTTGCTTGGAGCCCTCTACCCGCAGGGAAGATTTTCATCAGGAAAGCAAAAGACAGGCAAAGCGAGGAGAATGGGAGAGGGAAGATTTGGTCTCTTACCAGCGCAGTAACAAAAGAGGAGGAAGCCAAGGAGAGGATCACACCTATTGTGTATGACCTTTGGGGTAGCCATTGATTCTGCCCACTGGTAAATATGGCAGAGTCAGTGTCCTGGAATGTAACTAAGCAGATGAGAGTCCCTTCCCCTTGTTGGGTAGTGGAGTAAAGACAGGAGTTTTTAGAGAGGCAGGCAAGGCCTTGGCATGCAGATTAGATACTGTAGGCATAAGCATTTTTTTATTCTGTCAATTATCAGTCTGTTTATATGTGCACAAAAGGACACACTCAAAGAAAATTGGCCTATAACCATAGCCCTAGGTAACTTTTGAGGTGAACTGTTCTGTTACTCTCTGGAATTGATCAGGTCCAAGAATTTGCTCCTATAGTTTATCTGTTCTTTGTTCTGTAACATTTCTCTATTAATACAAGATTATTCCTATATGAATAAAAATGCATTTTGTTATCATCAATCACAATATCCTTTTTTGATTCCATATACCGTTGCACTTTGCTGTGCCCTGTTCACAGTAAAACTTCTTGAAATTGTTGTCTCTGATCTTGTTTCATTCTTTCATCTCCTATTCCCAGTAGTCGGCTCCACTCCATCCACATTGAGATCCCTTTCCCTAGCGCTTAACTCCCTGATGTTAAGGTTGCAAATGACTTCCATGTGGTCCAATCCAATCTTCACTTCTTTTCTTATCTCTCAGCATTGTTCAACATCACGAACTACTCCTTCCTTCTTGAAGTACTTATTCTCTTGACTTTGGAAACATCACACTGTCCTTGTTTTCATCCTATTTGACTGGCTGCTGCTTTTCAGTTTCTTTGATTAATCTCTCCTCTGCTCAATATCTAATTATTGGAGTTTCTGAAGATTCTCCTATACCCTCTTCTCTTCTAAGGATATGCTTTCTCTCCAGGTTTGACTTTTTAATCCTATAGCATTAAATGACATCTGTATGTGAAAGGCACTCAGATCTTTATTTACAGATCTGACTTGTCCCCTGGAACTTCCAACTCTTGGTTCCAAATTTCTACTTTAAAACTTCAGAGCTGTTCCTATCCACTTAATTCACATCAAATTCCTCAACACACTCAGATGGTTTAAGTTAAGAAAGTATTGTTCTCTGTCTCTTCCTCTCATATCCATTTCATAATAAGTCCCGCCAAGCCAAAAAAATATTTTCTTTTTTTTAAAAAAGATTTTATTTATTTATTTGACAGACAGAGATCACAAGTAGGCAGAGAGGCAGGCAGAGAGAGAGGGGGAAGCAGGCTCCCTGCTGAGCAGACAGCCTGATGCGGGGCTCCATCCCAAGAACCTGGGATCATGACCTGAGCCAAAGGCAGACGCTTTAACCCACTGAGCCACCCAGGCGCCCCAAATCTGTATAATATTTTCTGAGTCCACCTATCATCATCCTCTCTTGCCTAGATTATTGCTGTCCAACATGGTTTCTCTGAATTTTACTTTTACTTCCTTAAAATCCATTGTGTTTAGCATCCAGAATATTCTTTTAAAACAGAATTCATATCATGTCCCCCCACCCACCTAAAACTCACCCATGGCTTCCCTCTGCAATTAGGATAAAATCTATATTCTTTGTTTACCTCTCTGTCCTCCTCCCTCACCTCTCTCCCCTCATCTCTGCGCTCCAGCCACGCTTTCTTCTTCAACATGGGACGATGTTCATTTCTATGGTAGGGTTTTCTCTCTGCCTTAAACACGCTATCCCTTCATCACTGTATGGTTGTTTATTCTCATCACTTAGATCCCTCCTGAAATGTCCCTCCATCAAAGGGGGCTTCTCTCACTTCTCAAATAAACAACATGTCATGATTACACATTGTCCTACTTTGGCTATCTCCACAGTACTTGTAACATGATTGTTTATAACAATAATTTTATTTGTGTATATAGTTTCTTTATTCATTTGTGGCTTGATCAACTTTCTCTATTTCATTTTCACCTCCTACTAGAATGGCGAGTAGGGAGACTGTCAATCCCGAAAGTGTCATAAGAATATCTGATACCTAATAGGTACTCAAGAGACATTTATTGGATAGAGAAATAAGTTAATGGAAGGATACATAATAAGATATTTTTGGCACAAATCCTTAAGCACATTTTATACACACCCACCTCTCAAGCAGTTTGGTTTTCTTAACATTTGAGCACCTTGATGAGTGTCTAATATCCCTTTGGATGAATACATAAAAGGTGTGTTTACCAAATTTGCAGTTATGGGAAACCTGGGAAAGATAACTCCCAGATGGAGTGAAAAATCAAAATTAAGATTCAAAATTATTGCCACATTGCATATTGCACTTCAATATGATACTTTTTTTATTACAGAAGTGTTGCTATAACCTGGGATATTGGCTGGAAAAACCAGATAAAATTAAGATAATTAGATGCAATGAACCTTGTATTTAGACTTGAAAGGTGAACTGTGCAAGCCTAGGTCAATGGAAACTTGATAGTAATGAATGTGAAGAAGAACTGGGGGTGAACTGAGAATTAGGGAGATGTGGGTCCCCAAGGAACACAGTTAGATATCCTAAATCTCTATCTGTAATCCTATACTTTAATGCATATTTAAGATATGTTCCTTTTTGTGAGAACTCTCATGAGAACTCCCATGATACTTTCAGCCTGGAACCTCTCTCCTGTCCAAACCCCTGGAAGATTTTGTCCCTATCTATAATAACTACTGTTTACTGCTTTCTTTTAATATTTGTGTACATGTCTTACTCTCACCTCCTGGATTGCACACTCCTTAAGAAGAGTGTGTTACAATGCTGTGTTTTGTTTTAACTGCTCTGTTCCACATAATTTTTTACAAATTGTTGGAGGACACTCAGTAAATGTTTACTTTGTGAGTGAGTGAATAAGTAGCAGATAAGGCTAAATTATGGGAGTATATGCATTAAAAAAAATAATGAGGGGCACCTGGGTGGGTCAGTTGGTTAAGCATCTGACCCTTGGTTTCAGCTCATGTTAAGGTCTCAAGGTAGTGAGATCAAGTCACATGTTGGGCTCCATACTGGGTATGGACCCTGCTTAGGATTCTTCCTTCTTCCCCTCTGCCTCTCTCTGAAAAAATAAAAATAAAAATAAAATGAAATAATAAAGCACCATCATTATAGATAGAAAACTATTAGGGACGTTATATTTAATATATGTGTGTCTAGGTTTGGGAAAGATGGTAATCTCTGTAAGTAGTAATGAATTTAATAAAAAGGAAGAAAAGATATTCTGCAATGTGGTACTATTCTAATTGGTTTAAAATAAAATTTTCAAGAAATTTTAGTTAAGAAGCTTACTCTTACAAAGGATAGATTAAGGTAGATAGAACAGATATTAATATATATTGAAAAATATGATCAATAATTATATGTTATTTTCCTGTGAAATAACAATCTGGAACCACTTCATGTTTTTAAATGGAATGTAAATAGTTAAAAACCCCCCAAAACTTTTATTCATACTATTTTTTAAAATAACTTGCCAATTTCCACAGTTAGCCAATTTTAATTTAGTGATAAAATTTAATTGCAGTTCATGATACCAGTGTGACTTATAAAACCTAATTTTGTATCTATAATCAATGTATGTATATCAAATTATAAAATAAATCAAATTCTCACTGACCGCATAAAAAAGAAAACACTTCTTCATTATTGAGAATGTAGTTGAGTCCCTGCACTCTTGAGTTTATGTGAGATGCTTGTGGAAAGTAAAGGAAATACTTCAAACCTTCCAGTGAGCCAGCTAACCAGTGGCCAAAGCTTAATTAAAAAATTGCATCGATTGTAGTGAGGACCAAAATTGGCCATAAACACATGGTGTAGGCCAATATTAATTTTCTCTTTTGACGGCTTGATACAATGATGTAATTTTATTTCACTGTGTAAGATGAAGAATGAGAAAATAAAACTATAACTCTTTCATAGGGCAGCAAGCTCACTGGGCCTGGAGACTTGATCTTACTCACTGTTATGTTTCTATATTCCTGAAGGCCTAGCCGTTCTTTTTATGTACAGGAAACGCTCATTGCAAAGTGCTCCCTTACATACAAATTCAGATATAATGTGAGGGTAGAATAGCTTTCTAGGAAGCTATAGGAAGAAGTGAGTTAGTTGAAGCAGTTATGGATGTTTGCTGTTTCTAACACATAGAGTGATGCTAAAAATATGCCAGACCCAGGTTAGAGCCTGCAGTACCAGTAAAATTGAGATGTGTTCTTGTTTGTAACTGTATTTAAATCTGTAGAGATGATGACCCCACCCACTTTATGCTTATTCTTTATATATTGAGAAAGAGAAAAGCATTGCTGATAGTGTGGTGTTCTACTGCTGAACATAACATTTCAGAGACTGTTGACATCAGGCAGGAACTTCTGTGATCATGATGGATTAGACAAAAACTAGACCACTCCATACTCATACGTGAACTTGGGCAAAGACATGTACATTCTGAAGATCAGAGAAGGACCAAATATTCAAATATTTCCCATCTTTTTCTTTTTTTAAATCAATCACAGCTGTTTTTTTTTTTTTTTTTTTTTTTTTTTTTTTTTAATGAACCAATCACATTCTTCTTACCTTCTGGATAAGAATTTTTAAGATACCCAATCACAGAATGACTCCTGCTCCCTGATAGCATCCAAACCAGAGCCAAGTCCTGCTTTTTTTTTATGGATTTCCTATTTCTTTTCCATTTTTTAAAATTTATTTTTTAAATTTAAATTCAATTAGCCGACATAGAGTACATCATTAGTTTCAGATGTAAAGGTCAGTAATTCATCAGTTGTATGTGACATCCAGTGCTCACCACATCACGTGCCCTCCTTAATGCCCATCACCCCGTTACCCCATCCCTCTACCCACATCCCCTCCAGCAACCCTCAGTCTGTTTCCTATGGTCAAGCGTCTCTCATGGTTTGTCTCTCTCTCTGATTTCTTCCCATTCCATTTTCTCTCCCTTCCCTTGTGATCCTCTGCCCTGTTTCTTATATTCCCTGTAGGTCAACCATGAAATAATTGATTTATTTCACTCAGCATAATACCCTCCAGTTCCATCCACATTGATGTAAATGTAAGATTTCATCCTTTCTGAGGGCTGAGTAATATTCCAGTGTGTGTGTGTGTGTGTGTGTGTGTGTATACCACATGTTCTTCATACATTCAGTACTTCTTTTTTAAACTTTCTCCAAAAATCACCTAACAGATGTCCAAATCCTTTAAGTTACTTCTAACATATTTACTGAGACTCCCTGCAGTTCCTGCATTGCAGTGGGTCAATAAACCCACATTTGTTCAACAACCGGTGTGTTCCAGGTGGTCTTTGATTGAAGATCATTTGACAGTATTAAGAGCCTAAAGACTATGGAGTGTGTGGAAATTTAAATGTGTTTGCTTTTTACATATATGCCAATATTTTTCCCAAGGAGAGTCTCTGGAAAGCAATGAAAGTTGGAATTCGAGAAAAACTCAAGCTTCAAACGTCTGTATAATTTTAGTTTGTTTTATGAATCAGAATTACTCTCACATGGTATATCTATAGACTGTTTTTGAAATACTCAGCTGTCAACATGATATAGCCTATGAGTTGTAGTTCCAAACACTTTATCCTATTGAGTGTTAGCTTTTCTATGAAGGGGTTCGCCATAAAATATGTCATTCTAAGGCACTAACACACCATCATGGAAAGAATCACTGCAGGGAATATATTCAAGATTCAAAACCCATTTGTCTGAAACAGCTGCTCCTGACCTTCCATGAGTATTTAGAGACTCTTGGAATTTTTATAAGATTATGTTTTGAATAAGCACTGGCTTAATGTACTTCTGTCGCCCCTCCTATTTTAAACAGTTATTAACATTAACCTTTTATTCTTTTTCTCTGGTCAGTAAAAATAATTTCCCTGTCTCATCTCTGTATGCATATAATGAACTCTGGAGAGTGCGTAAGGATTTTTTTCATCGTTAGATAATCTTAAAGGGAGTAAAACTATTTGTGTTAAAATTGTAAAATATTCCTATATGTCTAATGCAATGCTCTATTTTATTTTCAATATAGATTATTAGAAAATATTAAAATATAGAACAGTTTCTTAGTAAACACTTTTGTCAATATTTTCTTACTCTCATGAAGTTTACCTTCATCATGGAGAATATTTAAAACAACATAGAAAATGTTATTTTACTTTTTACAATTCAGGGGCTGATACAGTTTGCATGTCTGCTTTACTCCAAAATGTGAAATGGCAATGAAACCATTCCAGAGAAGTGTTAGAGAACAGAGGGTTAAAAGATAGTTTCTGAATTTGGGGGAGAACTTATAATATTTATGATTTTACATGGAAAGAGGATATGTAGAGTACATAGCCTATCACCCATGGATTCTAGAAGAAAGTTGGACATAATGTAGCAAAACATAGCACTCTGGAGGTGAATAGTTCCCTTACAGCCCAGGAAAGTCTGCTAATAAGAAGGGTACTGTTAAGAGTGTAAAAGGAGGTATTAATGGGCAATATTTGTGCCTCCGCTTTGACAAGCTTTGACGATGACGATGAGCAGAACATAATAGGTGTAGGATGTAGTAAATGCTTTGGGGGAAACCAACAGCTGGTGTGGGAATTATACTAAGACGCATTAAATAACTAGGAATGGAGAGCTATTTAAATGGATAGGGATTTGCTGACAGAGATGCAGACCCTGGGAAGGGTAGCACAGCATCACCACCATTAAGAAGCACCTTGACGTATGCTTTCTGCAAGGTATTTTACTAAGTATGGTGGGAGAGAGACGCGTACATGCTTATTATCCATGAGGAATTTACAACTTTATGGGGTGCTTGTTGAGGTTTCTTTAGACACCTTTTTAATCACGTTGTAGAAACTGTGCAGAATTACAGAACCAATTGGGGCATTATGTCTGTCACATGGCACAATTCTAGGAGGACTGACACATCTATCCGACCGGATACGGGATTTTTTCCTCTTCTATCTCAAAGTATTTACATAAAAGGAAAGAGACACGATCTCGAATAACCCTCCAGTCATGGTTTCCTCCTATCTAAAACAAAGGTGCTGAAAGAACTGGATCTCTGGGGACCTTTCCGGGTGATGGCAGGTTTTTTTGCTCTCAGTTTATCAGGATGCAATATAGGACCCCAAAGAGTTACCTTTCAGTGGCGCTGATGGTATGAACATTGAGTGTTACTCATATGAAATTGCTGCGTGCTATTTTAGTTTTGTTGATAGTTTACGAAATAAATGGATTTGAAAATTGGACTAGACCATTTGGAGCTTCTGACGGATCAGCTGCTCCCAGAACTTCTGCTTGCTAGTCAGAATTTTGAAAAAGCTAAGTACCAGTACCAGCACATGATCTAAGTTTAAAAAAACCGTGTAATTAGTATATTGCTCTTCTCTTCAGTCTGCCCATCCTTCTGTCTTCTTTAAAATCTGCCTGGGGGTTGAGACAGAGAAAAGAAAACTTCAAATATGGACCTCATTGCATTGGAAAACCAGAGAATTGTGTTAACTGAAGTGTGTTTAGGAAAGGGGTGTAATTTTATGTGGTTGGTTATACTGGGAAACGTGAACCAGCTTTCATTTACCCCCTCTACTCCCAACACGGTGGACCTTTTGAGTCTCCTCCATCCCCTGCATTCCTGTCAGCTGTCCACATTCACGGTCTCAAAAATGGAACCTTCCATCAGAAAGAGAGAGAAAAGGTGGGAGTTCTTGTATTCTGAGTTGCAAAAGTCAAGACTGTGGAATACATGAATTTGTGCAGAAGATATGAGACCCATGCAGAGCTTCCTTTGACTGGCCCCCAAGATAAAATAGATCTCCACAGGGAGAAGTAATGAATGACTGAACAATAATGTCTAGGAAGAGAGTAAATCACAGTTTCCCCTTCCTTCAGTCAATGGCGGGAGGTGGATTTTTGATAGAGGGCCCCAGTAGGTTAATTAATAGGGTTTATTTTCCTAAGTAGAGCCTGGGAACTCAGCAAGATTGAGAGACAGATAGGGCTAAGTTAGCCTCCGTGTGTTGTGATCCCCTCCCCCAGGACAGAATTGCAATGACCTCCGTGTACCTGACAAGGTGCAAGTCGTTGGAAACATTCACCTGTTTAGACCAAGAGGCTTTGAACCAGAAGAAAGGAAATCCCAAGAGATGCTGGCATGGACGAATAACACTAAAGACAAGGCATCTTTTTCCCCCAGAGGCTGTTCACTAACGTGCTCCCTGGGACTTAGATGGAACCCTAAATCTGTCAACTTGAAGTTGCTGTCAGTGGGGGAGTTGGGAATTGAAAAATAAATATATTTATCGAATAATAAATATAATCATAAAAATTTCCGTAGTGTTTTCTGTGCGCCAAACGCTATTCTACACAAGTTATCTGTAGTGACTAGAGACTTGCATAACCACATGAGGCAGTGACTATCATTATCTCTGTTTTGTCATTGATAAGTCTGAGGCCCAGAGAGGTTTTGAGTTTTGTACAATGTCACACAGCTGAGAAATGACAAAGCCAAGATCCAAATCTAGGCAGTCCGTATCAGACTGTAGTAACGTATTTGCCCAAGACATGTGAAAGAGTAAAGTTGTATTTCTGGCAAGACTGAGTCTGTGTCCTGGATTTCATATGCATTTTGCTTATTTTGGAGAGATGTGGTAAGAAGCAGTCTCTGACATTCATTTCTAGATGCTCTGATATCCCAGCATGCTGAAGATGCTGTTTCTTGTATTACACAATATCCTCTCTGGAAGACTATGGAAGTAATTTCTCTCTGTTTTTAGTACTGGAAATATCTGGGCTTCTCCTGATCAACTACTTTGTTTGTATTTGGTGGAACAATCAACTATATAATCTCATTTCCCTGTTTTCACTGGCTGCTACGTAGGTTAGAGCCAGACGTCAAGCCTGTTATTGGCAAGTTTCTCTAAATTCATGACCTGTGTTGAGTGCACACACCATGCTATTGTAACCCAGTTTTCCCTTTCCCTTGCTTTTTACCTATTTTAATTTACTTTATCTGTCAGTAATGTACATATCTTAGTGAAACACCTTAAATCCTATCTTAGAAAGGCAGGTTGTAAATACATCGAAGTATTATTTTTCTTTGCTTACAAACTACATCACTTTAGATCTTCCTTGGTCAGCAGAAGGACCCCGATACTTACACTGTAGCAGTAATGCCATTCCCTCATTGGCACATTTCATCCAACAGAGGATGGGAAGGATAAGCTGTGAAGGGCACCATGTGTTTCCTATTCCCAACTCTCCATTCTTGGGCCCGAGGGTTTTGGTGCAAAGTACCATTGACACTTGGGGAAGAGTAGTTTAATGGCTAAGTATTTGGGCTCTGACATCAGAACTGGTTTGGATCTGAGTTTTGCTACCTTCTGGCAAGTGACCTTGGGCAAGTTACCCAACTTCTCTGTGCCTCAGTTTCCCTATCTGTAAAACAGAACTAAAATAGTAACCCACACTTGTATGGTGATTGTGGGCATTAAATTAATGTAGGAAGACATATCTTGCCTTTGTAGATGCTCATGGGCAATAAATGGGGCAAGAGAGAGAATTAGAGAGTTTTCTGAACTTTAGTATCCAGTAAGCATATATTTTTTTTAACATATGTTTTATATGCCCCAGGAGTACAGGTCTGCGAATTGTCAGGCTTACATATTTCACAACACTCACCATAGCACATACCCTCCCCAGTGTCCATTACCCAGCCACCCTATCCTTACCCCCGATAGCATATTCTTAACTTATGAAGCACCACAAAAAATTAATTAAAAACAATATAGAGACTGTATTTGCCAGAATTCACATATATCATACAAACTTCCACAAGGCTCAAGTGCAATTTTTATTTGAATGTTCACATGGTCTTTAAAGCATTAGAATTACAGGAGAAGAAGGGATCCTAAGCCCATGGAGTCAGGTCCTATTAGTAACCCCATTCAAACTATAATTTAAAAATAATCAGAGAAGGAAGAGAACTTATGTTCTTCCTGAGTGAACTAATGTAAGAAGTACATTTTTCAAAAATTTTTCTCATACAATGAGACATTTCTATAGAATATTTAAGCTTTTTCTTGTCTAGTCTTAGGAAATTATGAACACATAAGTATATTTGAGCAACTTGAGTTCATTCAAACATCTTTCCAGAAATTGTTGCGCTGATAAAAGATGTGTGATAAACACTCCTGACCTCAAGGATCTTATAGCCTGGTACTGTGCATAGACACATAGCTGAGTAGTCACGCTGAAATCTCTGTGTGTGTGTGTGTGCATGCAGTGCTATGAAATCAGTGCCAATATGGACATTTTCATTAGAGGAACATGGTAACACCTGATTTAACTTGCAGAATAAAAATAAGAGAAAGGAAGGGAGTGGGATAAAGAATGGGGGGGCGGGGACAACAGGGAAAGCTGATATTACAGAGATGACTTGACATATAGGTCTTAAAAGATGAGAAGGCATTTGCTAGTGCTAGCACATGAGGGAACTCCAGGTTGGGGAATAGAATGTGTAGAGGAATCAAAGTCTTCTTCGGGGAGTGATGGTCATGGCACAGCTTAGCAGTTGAAGAAGAGGTGAGTTCTGACTACCTACAGAGAGCAGAAAACCATTTGGAGAGTTTCTGGCATTGTAATAAACATGATCAGATTTTCCTTTTGAAAGAGTAGCAGTGCCGAATGTAATGTCTTGAAAAGGAGCGAGGGTAGAGAAGAACCTTTGTGAGAGTGAAGCAGGGAAGAGAAAACATCTCCGTTAAGGATTGCTTTTCGTCTCTGTTTCAGCCTCTGAAGCCTGCTTTAGTTTCACCTTTTTCCAGGTGATTCTTCCTCCTGTCTTTCTCTGTTTAGCTCAGGGAAGGTCCTGAATTCTTGTAACAACAAGAATGCTAATGTCTAAATTGCATCATTGTTCATGTCCATCACCTGAGTGCTAAATCCTTGGGATTAATTCCCTCCACTTATGGTATTCAGAGTTGTTTCTGTTTCCTGGTTTGACCCTGACTGATACACCAGGGCAGTTACCTAGAGCAGAGGTGTCGAGGGCCTTAACAAAGGAAGAGACTGCGCATGCAGGAGAGACAGCTAGTTTAGAGGACAGAATTACAGAATTTGGTGACAGGTATGTGTGTGACAAGCTGTTAAAGGAAAACCATGGAGGATAATGTAAGAAAAGCCAAGGCTTTCAATAAAGATCAATATTTGGAAAATACGAGGATTAATTCATTGTATGTAATTACTAAAAGGCCATTGGTCACTGGCCAATAGATACAAAGCTTTTTCTCTTTCTTCAAAATAACATTCTGATATGTTACCATTCTTATATTACAATGAAGAGATCAAGGACAAGACAGAGAATCAGATGGCCAACAGACACATGAAAAGATGCTCGATATAACTGGTCATCAGGGGATGTAGTTTTGATTTCAGAACTACAATAAGATATCACATCCCACCTGTCTGACTGGACAAAAGCACTAATAGAAGAAATAGCTGCTGGCAAGAGCCCTCTTGCACTGTTGGTGGCAATGCAAACTGGTGCAGCCACTCTGGAAAACAGGATGGAGATTCCTCAGAAAGTTAAAAGTAGAACTACCTTACAATCCAGCAATCGCATTACTAGGTGTTTACCCAAAGAATACAAAAAAATAGTAATTCAAAGGGATACGTGTACCCCACATGTTTAAACCAGCAGCATCCATGAGATTCAAATTATGGGCACAACCCAAATGCCCATTGACTGATGAAAGGGTAAAGAAGAAGAGGCATACACACACACACGCACATGCACACACACGCACGCACAGTGTATACACATACATACATACATACATACTGTGGAATATTACTCAGCTATAAAAAAGAATGAAATCTTACCATTTGCAATGCTGTGGGTGGAGCTAGAGAGTATAACACTAAGCGAAATAAGTAAGTCAGAGGAAGACAAATACCATATAATTTTACCTATATGTGGACTCTAAGAAACAAAACGGATGACCAAAGCAGGGAGGAAGAGACACAGGGCAAACCAAGAAACAGACTGTTAAATATGGAGAACAAATTGGTGGTTACAAGAGGAGGATGGGGAGTGATGGGGATTAAGGAGATCACTTGCTGGGATGAGCGTGGGGGATGCATGTGGAAGTGTGGAATCACTGTACCGCACACCCGAAACTAATATAGCACTGTATGTTAACTAACTGGAATTTAAACAACAACTTAAAAATAATAGATAAAAAATTAATAAAGGAAGAAAATCAATTGTCCAGTTTTACCTGACTGCCATGGTGGTGAAGATAAGATTTAAACCCAGTTCTGTCCAATTTCCAAAGCCCAGGGTACTTTGTAAATAATTTTGAAGACCAGGCTAACCTATTTGTATATATTTATCTTTTTAATTTTTATTTAATTTTTATTTTTTATTATTTTTTAAAAAGATTTTATTTATTTATTTGACAGATAGAGATCACAAGTAGTCAGAGAGGCAGGCAGAGAAAGAGGGAGAGGAGGAAGCAGGCTCCCTGCTAAGCAAAGAACCTGAAGTGAGGCTTGATCCCAGGACCCTGGGATCATGACCCAAGCCGAAGGCAGAGGCTTTAACCCACTGAGCCCCCCAGGCACCCCTAATTTTAATTTTTTAAAGATATTTATTTATTTGAAAGACAATCAAAGCAGGAGAGCACAAGCAGAGGGAGCAGCAGGGAGGAAAGGGAGAGAAATAGGCTCCCCGCTGAGTGGGGACCCAATGAGGGTCTCCATCCCAGGACCCTGAGATCATGACCTGAGCTGAAAGCAGATGTGTAACAGACTGAGCCACCCAGGTGCCCCCATATTTATTTTTTAAATGATTTTACTTACTTACTTATCATTTATTTATTTATTTATTTATTTCCGAGAGAGAGGGCAAGCGGGGGTGGGGCAGAGGGAGAGAGAAAATCTCAAGCAGACTCTACGCTCATACAGAGCCTGATGCAGGGCTCAATCTCATGACCCTGAGATCATGACCTGAGCTGAAACCATAGTCAGCCGCTTAACCAGCCGTGCCCCTCAAGTTCCCCAAATCTGTATTTTTTTATATGGGTAATGAGAAACCACTCAAAGTTCTGGAGAAGATAATACATGATCAAAACTGTGTGTAGGAAGAATAATCTAAGATTAGTAGGTAACAAAGATGAAAAAAGAGCCTAGAAAAAGGACGGGGTGTTAGGAGACTGCCAGGCATCTGTGGTGAGAACCTGGGTTAGGGTATAAGGTTGCCAAATTTAGAAAAAAACAAACCAGACCAAACCAGGCTGCCCAGTTAAATGTTAGTTTTTGAATTTTTGCTGTCAGGATGCTCTAAGGCAATTTTGGGACATATTTAAATTTTAAGACCTTGGTATTTACCTGAAATTCCTATATAATGGATGTTCTGGATTTTCTCTTGCAACCTGTAATTCTGTAATGCAATTCTTATGCTAACAGCCTGGAGGTAGTGCAGACTCGCAGGTTGAGGCCACTATCTCCAACAAGACTGTCCTTGTTTCAGATTCCAGCTGCAAGTTTGAGGGTCCTGAGGTTACCTGTACTTTGGATCTGGTTTCACATTTGGGAGTTCCCATAAGCCATGCAGATAATCCACTAGAACAATTCACAGAATTCAGGAAAGCACTGTATTATGATTATTTTATTATGAAGGACAGATAATCACCAGCCAAATCAAGATACATACAAGGCAAGGCCTGGGAGGGTCCTGGAAGTAGAGCTTCCTTGTCCTCTCCCATGGAATCAGAATGCACCACCCTCCTGGGACATGGGTGTGTTCACCAACCAAGAAGCTTACTGGTGCCTCATGTCCAGTGTTTTTATTGAGGTTTCATTGCATTCATAGGCATGATTGACGGAATCAATAAACTATGTAAGTGAATCACTCTCTAGGTCCTATCTTGTCTCTGGAGGTCAGGGGCCATTTATGAATCACAGAGACATTCCTATCACTTAGGAAATTCCACGGGCTTAGAATTCCCTCCTAGGAACCCAGGACACACACAAGACTTTTTTTTTTTTAAATTATACAGCACAATGCTAATGCGGTCATAGTAATGGAAGTGGAGAGATAGATGAGGAAGGAATTAAACCAGAAAGGAATCTAACTTGAAGCTAATTTTTGAATCTTGGGAGAACTGGAAATATTTGAGGAAGTGCAGATTAGGATGAGAGAGGGAGAGTAAGTAATGAGCTGATTTCAGATGTTTGAAGTTGAAGGTACTGGTGGAACATCCTGGTGTAAATCCAGGGTGGTACAACAGAAACGCCCATCTGGCGATGAGAAGAATTGTCAGGATTAGATACTGAGGGTCATGGCAGCTCTGAAATTTAGCAACACTGCTGTGGAAAAAATGTAATAGGAAAAAGCAAAAGCCCACATGTTATAGGAGGGAAAATAAAGGCCACAAACAAAATAAAAATGGGTCCTTCGCACTGTAAATTTTCCAAACTTTTATAGATTAATTTGACAGGTTTTTTTTTTTTTTTTAGATGCAGTTACCTCAGTTGTTTCTTACAATGGTATTCATTTCAAAGCTTTTATACACTTATCCTGTGATTTATTTCTACCTATTTTCCTGAATGTTTACATTGATACCCATTTACTTTTAGTTCTAAACACTCATTGGATTTTTGTCCCCAAATTTATATAAATTCAAAGTACTAAATGAAGTATCAAAGTACTGGGAAAAGAATCTTTTGTGCATTTTGACCAATTTTTAAAAGTACATCAAAAAGGAAGGCATAAAGCCTAAGAATGTTAGTTTTTTTTTTTTTTTTTTTTGAGTATAGTTGTCACACAATGTTACATGACTGAATTTTGATATTCCTACCTTTTTTTTTTTGGTATTTCTAACATTTTAAAATTTAACATATTTTGTGTCAGTCTGTCTTTAAGGGTAACCCAACCTTTACTCTTCAAAATTTAACTTTTCTTGAAGACAGATTAGCAAAATGGAATTAAAGTCAGCACTTTGATTTATTCATTTTATACTTATTCTTTAATTATAAAATGGCTTACAACAGTTATAGTAAATTAAAGCATTTACAGTTTTCAGGTGATTAAATTGCAAATAATTACAGTATTTCTGTAAAATGTCAGAAAAACTATTGGTATAGCCACATTTTTCTAGCTTCCTGCTAACAATATATTAACATTTTCCCAAAATTGTTAAGGGCCAACTATGTACCCCAAACACTGTTCTGACTATTGTGGAACATAAAAAAGAAAAAAGAATGAGTAATACATAGTTCATTGGAGGGGTGAATATTTATAAAATCACCCACATTTGTGTTTAATAATTGTAATTTTGGTTGAAAACTATTTTGCTATAATCTCACTTGTAGCACTTTTATCTCTTGCAGGATTAGTACAAATTAAAAGGTGATCAGTAGGGCTATTTTTGAAACACGGAAATAAGTAAATTACTTCACTCTATTGAATTTCAGCCCTTTCTTATTTCTATATAAGAAAAATTGGTCCAACTTTTCTAGCCACCCCTCCCCTCTTTTTTTGCAATTCTTGTTACTGTTTGTGGTGTCACATAGCAGATTTCATTACCTTAAATCAAATTCTTTTTTAAGCCTTAACACCGGGAATCAGTGATGGGGAGGAGGCTTGTTCATCTACAATGTGTTATAAGGATGGATGGAGAAATAGGAGGGCAGGTGTGCAGTCCTAATTCTGTGAAAAACTTAAGCATTCTTCAGTGTTCTTATCTGTAAAATGAAGGTATTTCATTATTATAAACCATATGGCAACTTCCAGTTCTAAAGTCTATGACAAATGACCCAATAGCCAGGTGAAGACCCATCTAATGCTAAGTTTGATTTATAAAAAAATTTTATATATATTTGTAAATATATGCATCACACTTTTATAATTATTACATATTTTATAAAAGTATATATACCCTATATAAATGCTATTATAGCTTTCAAACTACACTTTTGGAAGAGAGGCTAGTATAGAAAGCAGCCTAATAAAAATATTTGGGCATATGTAATACTGGAAAGGTTATTATGGCAGGTTTGAAATGTGAAATATGTCACTAATGGGTAAATGTCTAGTTTCGGGGAACACTTAAAAGCAACATATGTTCTCTTAAAAGGAATTAAAGATGCTCATTTAGTATTTCCACAGCTAGAGGTCAACTTTTTGGAAGAAGACCTCTTCTTTCCAGTTAATGCAAAGACAAAATTTCAGCCCTAATATTTTTCATATTATGACAAATCAGTCACTTGCTCTCGTATCAAGGTAAGTTGGCAGTGGCATAGTCATTGTGCACAGACAGTCTTGAGTGGAAGAAACTCATTTTGCGCAAGGAAAATCTTGGTGAGATTTTTCACTGTGTATATTTATTTCCTTGAGATTTTGGATGTTGATTCACAAACTGTTAATTAAAAGTGCCAGTGTACTCGTGAAAGCTACAATAATTAAACGTATCTTCAGTCTGTGTGAGAATTCTTCCCATTCGTGACTCTAATTTGGAAAGTTACCAATTTGAAGATTGAAATTTTGGAAAATTAGACCTAAAATGCTTCCGACTGCTGGTTGCATATTGAAATGCTCCAATAGGGTGGGGAGTGTGAGTCAGAGCAGAGAACTTTTCCAGGAGCACTGCTGCTACCTTTGTTCAGGAGATGTTTCCTACAATGTGTCTGTTATTGACCTGCTAACTCCCTGGAAATACACCAGGGTTCCCTCACTGTTCTCTTCTGTTATTTATTCCTGAAGGTGTTTGCTACTTTATAGAAATGTATCACTTTTTTCTCCTGTTGCTTTTTTCATTAGGGAATTTGCTACTCCTTAGTTCTGTTTCAAAGAAACTTACTCTTTTAATAGTACTGGAAATTGAGAGGGTTTAAAAATGTTATTACAAGTTGCATATAGAGCAGTATACACAGTGTAATTCAGATGTTTAATGTTCTCGAGGGCTGAGTAGGTGCTGTGTTTCAGAAAATAGTTTTAACGGAAAAGGAGGCTGTCTCTTTTGGGATGTAGTCATTCCATTATGCCCTTTTGTGAAAGCAGGTAAATCCCAAACTGAAGTGTGCCCAGACATCTTCGAGTGTGGGCTCTGGCCACAGAATTCCCATTAGCATTAGCTTGGCGCTGCTTCTTGTTTCACAGACAGTGAAGAACATGCCTTTTCCACCCTTGAGGCAATAAAATAAATTAGAGGGTGCGGCATTAAATGAGTTGAATTTTGAGTAGTATTTTTTCATGCCTCCAACATTTTAAAATCAGTTTATCCTCATGAAGCAGCACTTGGAATTGTGAAACAAGGGACTCCTCTGTCTGTGCCAATATGCAGGTTCTTTTGATTTTCTGGAAGCACGTGTGTGTGTATGTGTGTGTATGTAAAAGCCTTTTCTGGTCCTTTTCCCATTGTGGTCTCTAGGCAGTGTCTGTGACTAGAACTTTGTAATTCAGTATAAATCACAAATAAATGAGCACTATGGAAGGTAAGACATCTTTAGTTTGTTTCTCCTGGGTCTGGTCCAGGCTATTACAGCTTCTACATATCTCCATGACACAGAAGCAAGAGTTTTTGCAAAGAATGTCCCCAGGGCCCAACCCAATCCTTCCTCTGCAGAAGCTGCTGTGCTCTGTCTATGTTCATTATGTTTATACTTCCTCCAGTTTTGCACTTTCTCTCAGTATTTCTTTAACCCACTGAGCCACCCAGGCGCCTCTCTCTCAGTATTTCTTAAAGAAACTGGAGAGCATTCCTTTAATCTCAAACGGAAGTTTATATTTGTTTTGTGTCCCCTCTAATTCGAAACCATTGTTTGTTTTGTGTCCCCTCTCATTCGAAACCATTCTTATATTCTCATAAATTAGAAAGGAGTGTTTAAATTCTTAGTGTATTTGGACACTGATAACTTTAGAGATGGTGGGACTCACATTTTGTCAAATTCTCATTAACTACAAAAAATAAGGACCCGCACCCACACTTCTAGAGCAAGATCTGACGGCTCTGGTTCTAAATGGAGTCCCCTCACGGAGTCGCTTCCTCTTTCCAGGTAGATGATGTGTTATTTCAAGAAAACAAAATAAGCATGCTTTTCCCGTATTGATCTGTCGCTGTTTTCCCCCACTCTGCTTTTGTTATTACCTTTCCAAAAGCGTGCTATGATTATTGATAGAAGTCTTTCAAACATAACGTCTTGACAAATTTTGAACCCTTATATCAGGCATCATGCTAATAAGTCCATTACACAATTCAAAGTTTAAACGGAAGGTGTCTATGGTCGACTCATCTCAGGTGTAGGCTGTAATCAATTAAGTATTTTCCAAGTGACACTTCGTGTTAGGAATTCTGAAACTAATGCTTCAAAGGGCCTGTTACTCATTTTTTTAAAGTTCTGTGTCTTCAAGTGTTTAGGCTTGTGACTCTTTATGACATGTCCTTTATTTGTGTACACTTTATTTTTTTTTTAATATATTTTTTTTATTTATTTGACAGAGAGATCAGGAGTAGGCAGAGAGAGAGGAGAGCCCGACGCGGGCTCCATCCCAGGACCTTGAGATCATGACCTGAGCTGTAGGCAGAGGCTTTAACCCACTGAGCCACCCAGGCGCCCCTATTTGTGTACACTTTTATCTTATTTTTTGATTCCAAAAATACTGTATTTCTGTATTTTTTCCTCTGACCTCCCTGCTCATGCTTACCTGTACCTCTCAGAGCCAACATGTGTCAAGGAAAGCTGGCCCTTGATAGTAAACAGAGAATGAAACGTGTGTGTGTGTGTGTGTGTGTGTGTGTGAGAGAGAGAGAGAGAGAGAGAGAGAGAGAGGAAAAATTCATATGGCATTTTCCTGTGGTTGAATATGCAAACACTGGATGGATACTTTTCCATTGTGTCTGTTGAGTTTTTCTGGGTTTCCTGTCAAAAAGAGCAGCATTTTGTGTTTGGTAGACTATGAGTACCTTCCATTCTCTGGCTTGGCGGGAGTGAACACTGTACCTATTCAGTCTGAGTCCTTGAAATGGGGAAGAGTTGAATCCTTATTTTTAACATATTTCTGCAGTGAGACTTGCAGATTGCATTTGTGGGGATGGGAATGAAGAACAGGCTAAGGGCTCTTTGAAGGCAGAAAGTATTCAGTGTGGAGAAGACCCTTCTTAGATAAAAGAAGTGAGGAATGCAGATGGGTTCCAACATCAGGGGAAGACATTCTTCATCTGCTGATTTGGGGAGGGCACAGATATCTTCAGTTAGTGTGTATCTATCATGCTTACTTTTTGGGTTGCTTTTCAAGGACAATGAGGAAGGTTCCTGATAATATTTATTTGAATTAAAACAGCCTTTAGGGGTGTAACAAGATACCAATACTGCTGGTCAAGAAAATAAAGCTACTAAAAGCAAATTACTGTGTTTTCATGGCTATAGAAATACTGAGGTATTCGTTATGATATAGAAAAAGCCCTTGTGCCTTCTGTTAAGTAATTTGTTATTAATTATGCAGATTTTAAATGTTTCCAGTAAGATTATAAGAAAGTAATTTTCAACTGAAAATTTGATTAAGTGTAGATGATGGTGTTAATTACACAATGCTCAAGAAATCAACACAGATGAAACCTCCCAAAATATAGTTTTATCTTGATTTGAGCTCTGAACAAACACCCCACCCTAACCAATTACTCAGACCACCAGTGCCATCGTTGGTTCTACTTTTATCATTTCATTAGTTGCGTTTTTCTCACACTTTTGTTCCATCTCCTTAAATCATCTCTTATCTTTTTCAGCTCCTCCCTTTTACAGGCATAGCAACCATTAGGTGTTGATGTCATAGGAAAGATATATATCATAATAAAAAAGTTACTGATATAAAAGAGAACCGCTTTAATCTGATTTGATGTACCAGATTTTATAATTAAGTAATTTAAGAAGTAACATAACCTTATCTACAAATGCCTAATAAATATTCTGGAACCCACAAGGATGAAGAAGAAAATAAAAACAAACCAAAAAACATTTATTACGTTAAGGCAGAGTAGTTTTGGTGTAATGCTTTTTGTTGACCACTGTCAGAAGTCTTCCTTTATGTTTCTCAATGTGTTCATGATCCCTGTTAATTTTAAGGCTACCATATAAGATTATGGTATATTGTACTTTCTTTTTATGATTGTTCTTTTGTGTTAGAAGTCGTCTGTAAAATGATAGTATTTAATGGAGCCACTGAGGAGGTTTTGGTCTCAGAGGTACATGAAATGGCAACATCTGTCACCTGCAATTCTGTTCCATGCAAGTAAAGACTTCTTCCATAACTGCTACTTTTTATTAACATTTTCAGTAGTTTGTTCTGCCATGTAAGAGGACCGTACTTGTGATCTGGGATTTAGTAGCACAATAAACTGGGAGTTTAGGCATCCTTTTTTCTTTTCTTAGAAGAGTTGCTTTCCTCTGCCTCTTCCTTCTCCCTAGCAAAGAGCAAATCAGACAGGCGTGTGGATGGATTCTGGAAGTACTAGATGGAGTGGACGAGTTTATATCAAAGTGCCTTGAACCATGGTGAAAAGTTTAACCACACTACACCCTTACAGGTTGCAAATACAATTTGTTAACATATAAAGGAAACATTAGTTATAACTCTCAAGAAATATCTACTGGCCAAATTGTGTATTTTTTTTTCTTTCTTTTTCTTTTTTTTTTAATTGATATACTGGCAAGGGGGAAAAAAGACAAACTCAGCAGAATATGGGACACCAAGTCCAATTAAAAGAGTTCCTGAAATTTACTTAGAGCTTTCATTCACTCAAAGTAATTAGGATCAGTCCTGGCAAACTTAGTTATTTGGTTTTCTAATCTAAAGCTGATTAGAGCTAACTACATAAGGATCATGTTGTTTAATTGTTTTCATTTAATATATATTGAACATTTCCCTGCCAGTTCTCTTCTGAAAGAGAGTTTTTGTTTTTGCTTTTTAAAAAGATTTCATAGCACTCAGTGATGTGGATTTATGATTTTTGAAATCAAACTGTGTTGGCATTCAGAGTGTTTCTAAAACTTCTCTCTTAGAACAAATATTGTGATGAACTTTGTCATTTTCTCTAATTATTTCCGAGGATACAGTGGAATTAGTCGTTCTGAGTTTGAACAATTGTAAAGCCTTTGAAACACATTGCAAAAAAAAAAAAAACAACACGTTGCAAAATAGCCTTAATCATTATTTTTAATAACTGTAGTACACTCCATTTTGAATACATAAAGAACAATTAATAGTTAATATGTTCATTATTTATATATAAAATAATTGCTTATATATCTATTATCTATAACATAAAATGTTTTATATTTTTATTATGTATAAAAATTGTTTTGTAATACTGATTCTGTCTTATGTTTGGAATATGTGCACTTCTGATACATATATAAAAACATATATTTTATATATGTTATATATTTATATATATGTTAATGTTTATTGTCAGGTACTGTTATAGGAACATCATACCTGTTAACTTATTTCCTCTTAAAATCGATGATAAGAGGTAGGACCACTGTCATTTCTGTACTGCAGATGAGAAAAAGGAGGCACAAGAAAATAAGGAGACTTACTCAGGGTCAAAGAAGTAATATTTTGGAGTCAAGATTTGAACATCAATCCTAGATTAATAGCTAGCATTTACTAATATTCAGTAATAGACAAAAAGGTTTACTAAAGTTCCAAGTTGATGCATTGAGATACATTGCTTAAACCTCTTAAGATTTCCATGCTGTGTGCGTACTTCTGGTCATAATTTTACGGATTAATGAAACAAAACAAAATGGAACTTAGGTTAGGTAACTTGCTCAAGTCCCATATTGAATAATTTGGTAAAGCAGGTTTTAAATTAAGGTTTCCTGGGTTATGTGTCTCTACTGCCCAGACTAGATTTATTTATTCATTTATTTACTTATTTTTAAAGATTTTATTTATTTATTTGACAAGTAGGCAGAGAGGCAGGCAGAGAAAGAGAAGGAAGCGGGGTCCCTGCTGAGCAGAGAGTCCGATGATGCGGGCTGGATCCCAGGACCCTAGGATCATGATCTGAATTGAAAGCAGAGGCTTTAACCCACTGAGCCACCCAGGCATCCCTCCAGACTAGATTTAGATGAGAAGTCTGGCCACTGCCTCAGCCCTGGTGGAACAGAAAGGTGGCTTGAATTGGGGATCAGAAGTGGAGATGGTATGAAGCCGTCAGCTTAGGTTATGTTTCAGAGAAATGTTTTTGTCCTTCACGATTTGAATGAACTCTGTCAGGGAATAAGACAACATCAGGTCAATTTTCAGAGGGAGAGCTTTAAAGACTTGCTGATAGAGTTGATGCAGGACTAAGGGACAGAGGAATCACTTCTTACCCCTTTCTTTGGGGCTTGAGAAACCTCTTTTTTAAACTGATCTAGCTGCTATTGTCCCCACTGGACATAACCTCCCTGAAGGCAGGGATCTTGTCTCCTTTTTCCTGGTGCGTACTCACTGCGTAAACACAAGGAGGAGGCAAGCCACAGAGGAGATGTTCCAAAAGATTGAATAATTTAGTAATCATTATAAAGCTTTAATATATTATCTAAATTATTTGCTGAAAATATTTTCCCGTGTTTTATATATATATATATTTTTTCTGATATTTTGACATATAAAGCTCTAAATATATTTAGGTATAGGAATTATTTTTTACTTTTTATTTAGACTTAAGTCCATTTGTTTACTGCTTTGTAATTTTTTTGTGTGTCTAAAATATCATTCCCAGTCCAAAGAGTTGATTAATAACCAGTTCTATGTCTTATGGCTATTACGTTCTGATTATTTCTTAAAAAAGCAACCTGAAATTTATTTTTCAAATTATGTCTGATGAGGGCTTAAATTGACTTTTCCTTCTAAATTGCTAAGTAGTTAGTTCAACTTAATTAATTAACTAATCCTTTTTTTCTATTAAAAAAATCCCTATTGAGTTCTTACAAATGATAGTCATTGCTAAATGTTTATTTTACTACCACAGTCATGGTAAGAGGTGATGTTTTTATAGTACTGATTTTGTCTTAAGTTTGGAATATATGCACTTCTGATATATATTTGGGTTGGACTGTGTTTGCAACTCTTAATTACTTACTCCTCCAGATGATCTAGAGATGCATTGCAATGTGGCAGCCATTAGCCCCATATGGATAAACATACATTATGTTAATTCATATTAAGAGAAATTTAAAAATCGTTTCTTGGTCACATTAGCTCTATTTTATTTTATTTTTTTTTCTTTAAAGATTTTATTTATTTATTTGACAGACAGAGATCACAAGTAGGCAGAGAGGCAGGCAGAGAGAGAGAGAGGGAAGCAGGCTCCCTGCTGAGCAGAGAGTCTGAGGCGGGGCTCGATCCCAGGACCCTGAGATCATGACCTGAGCCGAAGGCAGTGACTTTAACCCACTGAGCCACCCAGGCGCCCCACATTAGCTCTATTTTAAGTCTCAAAATAGTCACATGAGGTGAGTGGCTACTTCATTGGACAGTACAGAATTATAGAACATTTCCTTCATCCTGGAAACTTCTATGAGACATTACAGAGCCTTTTTTTTTTTTTCCAAATTCCTAAGAATTTTCCGAGGATTTTAAAAATAGAAAACGAGGATATATTTAAACTACTTTGGAAATTATTGGCATCTCTACAATATTTGATTTTTACTTCTAGGGGTGTGTTAGGCAGCCACTTTTGTAAAACAAATTATTTTTTCTCTCATTAAATTTTGTGTGTTTTTTTTTCAATGCCATATATATTTTTGGATGAGGTTAATCCTAGGAGTTTTTAATTATTGAAATTATTTAATATGCATTTAAAATTATTCCTTCAACCATTTTTCAATTTAGATAGCCTAATTAAAAAAAAAAACACACAGTAAGCTTTTTAAAGAGAAATCTTGCATTTTCCTTCTTTTATGTGTAATTTGACATTTTAAAGAAGAATCTTTTTCTCTTTAGTAAGTTTTAGTGTTCCCTGCAAATTATTTTTAAGTTTATTAATATAATGATCTGCCCTATTTAAAAAATGTTTTATTTTCTTTTTCTCTTCAAACTTCATTTAGTTGTGTTTACTGTTTCCTCTAATACATTTCAAAAAGCTTTTAATTTTTTAAGTAATTACCAGTTTTTATTCAAGTTCCCCTCACTAATAAAGAATCTCTGGGTTTGTCTGCTCAAAGACATTTTGATGCTTTAAGATGATTTTTGCGTGTTCCCACTATGATCTTCCATACACATTTTATTGTTTGCCTTCAAGGTGTCTTATATACCCTGTGGAGTTCTTCCTGGCCGTTTTGCTGCCTTTCCTAGGTATGCTGAAGTCAGAGCACTAGTAGGAAAGGGAGTTAATATTTAAACACAAGACTACCAAAACCATATCACTAATACTTTTTAAAAAGTTTTTTTTTTTTTAAAGATTTTATTCATTTATTTGACAGAGAGAAATCACAAGTAGATGGAGAGGCAGGCAGAGAGAGAGAGAGGGAGGCAGGCTCCCTGCTGAGCAGAGAGCCGGATGCGGGACTCGATCCCAGGACCCCGAGATCATGACCTGAGCCGAAGGCAGCGGCTTAACCC